>NW_009730133.1:28500-76326 GCF_000703405.1 Apaloderma vittatum | reverse complement strand
TATATATATATATATGCATGCACCCCCACACATGCACATTTTCACACATCGTTTTCTTTATGCTCTTCCACAGTCTCTTCTTACCAAATGGTAAGAAATTCCAAAGGAAAAAGTTGTTTTTTTTTTCATTTTGTTTTTAAGAGGAAGGTAATTTAGCTCTTTTATATATCACTCAGGACCTTATTCAAAGTTAGAGGAAATACAGGGAAGTGCGAGATGGGAGGATATACCATTTCAGAGAAAGCTAAATGTTTTTTTTGTCCATTAAGCAACTTCTATCATTCATGAAATAATATGCTGTACTGATGCAAGAAATACAATTTGTTGCAGAAAAATTCAGGACTACATTTCCCTGAAAAACTGAACTACTTGGTTGAACTGCTGGCACAAGCATTTACATAGATTTGACTGACAACGACAAGGATATTTGAGTTTTTTAACACAGAAATGAAGGGTGAAGAAACAAGCCCAAATAAGTGATGCTGTTCATGCATAAGACACATTAGTATTTCAAATAAATTATTAGCATATCAGTTAACCAGAGGAAGGAAAAGGAACTGGAGTCTTGTTCCAAGGGCTCTATTGTAGTAACCAACAGATCAACAGCCCATGTAACGCATAAGACCAGTGGATGCTCTTATATATTAAAATAACCCCACAGGCTGGTATATAAATCAACGCTTCAATGCTTTATCCTACCTTCACCTAAGACACAGGTGCATCTTAGAGGGGGAAGCACCTCATTGGTGAACTAAGTCAATGAATTGTCAAAATTTGGTTGGATATATGTGTGCACATATATATTTGGTTTGCTATATGTATGTAACATGCATACATGATTCTCACAAAATGTACACTATAACAGAATCTTAATGGTATTTCTGAGGGTAGGGGCATTGAAAATGGATACATTTACTACCTTGACTCTTCTAGCTTGGAATACCACCGGGTACATGCTGAAATCCCTGCTTTACAACAATTCAGTGCTACTTTAAGACACTTGAAATGAAGGAATGCTGCAAGCAAACAAGTCACTTTCACAAATTCTCCAGCTTATTAACACTTCCTAAACCCCGATATTCAATGTAATGAATGTTATAGAGCAACCTCCAAGAGCAATAAGCACCAGAATTTTCAGGAAAAAAAACCACGAAAAACTAAAGAGGGAAGAAATCTATCTTAAAGTATTGCTTTTGAAATACTTAAAAATTCTAACAGTTCAGAAGGAAAAATGCTTCTTTTGCTAGTGGTTCAAGAGCTGTCTAAGGGAAAAAAATCACATAGCTAACTAAAGAGACCATTTTTTTTTGTCAGCTGAAAGTATTTGCCATGGCAAACAAAATATAGCATTTGATTTCGGAATATACGTGACATGCATGGCTATCTCAGAAGCATGTTCACTGATCAGCTGCAGTTACATCGCATTGAAGAGCTACATGATATCTGATACCCAAAGCGTGTACTAGTTGAAAAGTGTTCATTGCTTCTTCACATTATGCTGCAAAATCTACTTCAGTGCCTACAAAAGATATGTTAATGGCTAAAGAGGACCACAGCTACATTTGACAATACTGCATCAAAGTTTTCAGTGACAGCTTTGAAGGAATACGTAAGTTTATTGTGCAAGTACAGGGCTTTTAGAGCTGCGCAGTAAAGTTATTCTCAAGTGCTACACAAAGAATGCTAAGCAATACTATTTTTAACTGGATTCAGAGCAGCAGTGTAGCAGACAAGTGTTTTAAGTACACGAGCAAACTGACAAAATGCATAAGGGCGAACTGTTAAGTCCTGTGACCATTTATAGTGCACTTCTTGACAGAAGCCCAGTAAAACTAGCGCAGTGGATGCAGAAGCTCTGAATTGGCGGCTCTCACAGCGGAAGTATTTTTACTCCCAAGGATCACAGCACACATTATAAAGATGCTTTGCTTAGTTTAATGTACAATTAAGGAGGGGAAGAAATGAGTTCAACCAAGGAGAAGGCCAAAAATCTTTTAAGACCAGTCAGTGCTTGCATGGCCCAATCATACACTTGCCAGAGAAAAAGTCAGTATTAACATATTACCAATTTAATAACCTAGGAGCAAACTGTAACTCATGTTCTAAAGCACATGAAGTTTAAGTCTGGACATCAAATGCTAAATAATTCAATGCATTACCAAAGTGAACAGTAGGATTTAAAAAAATATAAATCTAAGAGTTGCATATTGGTGAAGACTTCGTGTCAGAAGTCATCTTTTACATGAAAATACTTTTTCAGTTCTTGCCACATTTAATAAAAGGATCAATCTACATAACAAAATTATTGATCCTCTGATCTGTTGATATCCAAAATTAGGTTGGTGGGTTTTTTATTGTTGTTTTTCTAATACGCAGAAATGAAAATGCAGATCTTATATGCAACTTAACACGCATTAGCATGGAAGGAACCCGATATGGTCATCATCATGAGTTACAGGCTTTGAGTGTTGTGAGGCATGAGATAAAGGTGGAGCTCTAATCTGTTCCACTATCAGTAGCCATCATACCAGGAATTACTAGTTTCAGAAGACAAGATAAATAGATTGATGATAGCATAGCGGGTAAACCATACATTTACAGCATTTCTTAATTTCCTCCTTAGTCCTAATGCTAAAAGTAGATACTCAACAGTTTCTTAAACCCTCTTAGACCTAAAACCTCTGAGTCATTAAACTGACTGCATGAATGCGGTGTAGGACAGGACAACCCAAGATAGATCGCTGGTCATTTTGGAACAACGCAAAGTCTTCAGAGAACTCCTTTAAAAATTTCCTATTTTTTTCATATTTCTGATAATTTAGTGTGTACTCACACTTCTCATTACAGAAAATACACACATAAACTATCACCATTAAAGTTCCAACAGCATAATGCATTAAGACAAAAAGTGTTGTGAAATATATCTACTAAACTTATCTTCTACGCCGTATACTATGTTTTATCTAAGACATAGAAACTAAATCTATTCAAACGTATTCCAAATGCTTGTTTTTCAAGAAAACAGTTCTCAAACCATATAAAATAATTCAAAGTACACCTATTATAATATATATGAGGGTTATTTTATCACTTTCAACCTTATGAAATGTTCCTATTCAATGTTCAACAAATATGTAACATCTGATTTTAGAAAAAGATACGTTTTTGAAATGCACATGATCCAATATTGATGTCATATGTGTGTATATATATGTTTCCATTATAGCATTGCTGCAGGTTGATATTTTGTTGCTACTTTTCAACACATGCCATTTACCTTTTCCATATAAGAAACATATCTCTGACATCAAAACACAGTAAAAAGAAACCAACCTTTCAAGGGTGATCTTGTCAAATTTAAATTTTATCTGTGGTTTAACTAAAAAGGAGTACGCTGACATCCAAGTAAAGCAGTACGTTTACAGAAGCTGAGCTGGATTTTAAAATTTGTGTCAGTAAGTGAAAATAGTGTTTGTTCAGTTGTAATAGAAAACTTAAAGTAATGTTGAGAAAATTAATTATGAAGAGCAAATTCATTTATGATTTTATTGAAAAAAGTTAGAGCCATAAAGAAGAAAAATAGTGTTTACTTTAAATATGAGCTCAGCAGTATGTAAACTGAGTAATTAAATAATGATGTAAGCTGATTTGAAAATACCCACTTTTCATTGAATATTGTATATTACCGAGACAACAAAATATAAAATACTTCCAGTCCCCCATATAATGTGCTTTAAGAGTAACTTTATTCATGTATTTCCTGAAGCTGTAGCATAAGACCTGTGATAGTTTGTCAGCCTAGGATTGTCTATATATAAACTATATCGCAACCTCCACATAGTAACATGCTATTTTTATTTTCTGTAATAGCAAAAATGTTATCTCCATTACTGAGCTACAAAATATTAAATTGTATTTTAGAAATTCTTACTAAAAACATTTAAATATTAATTACTTTAACAACTTTAAATTCTCAACTTCAGTATCCAACAAGTTGCATGTGCCAATACAACTCAGAACTGCATTCAATGGATTTTACTCTGAACTATCTGCATCACTTTAAAGAGTGAATAAAAAGAGCAAAATACGAATTTATGAATGCAACTATTTTGTTTCCATCTACATGGCTTACAACTATAAAAGAATCTCTGGCATGTCCCTTTAAATGAATAATAGCTAAGACAACACATACAGATTTTAATTAAATTAAAGCACAAGAACTATTGAAATAAATGACCCAAGGGCTCCCGTATGGTACCCTGAGTACATAGATAAAACAGAAGTATCTCCTCGTGGAATGAATGCACTATGAAAAAGCCAAGTATCAATATTCAGGTTTTAAAGATTTTTACACTTACCCGCCTACGGCAGAAGGGCAGGCCCTGTGCAATGATGCTGATGCTAAATATCTTCATGACAGTTTGGTGTGGTAGAGGTTCTTTGGCACTTTTAAGATCAACAGGAACCAAGCCATGGTTGATGGCAGTTTTCCCATGTTTGGACATTTTAGCGTTCTTACTTTGTCAAGCCTACTAATAATGCAAGAACATTGCTAAAAACTTTGCTTCTAAAGTTGCATGATTTTATTTTAATTTTTTTTCCTTCTCCTTTTTTTAAAGAAGTTTCATACTGGTGATTCAGCTCCCCACAGCCTGCTGCCTTTGTGTCTCAACCTTCTCCTGCCAAGTGTCCTGACCTGTCTGCTGCTCAGTGAAGTGCAAGCTATCCTAGTATAGACAGGAATTAAACTACCAAGGGGCAGGCAGACTGCTCCTGCCAGTCAAACAGCTGGTGGACCTCCCCTGCAATGTCAGAGCAGCCCTTCTCCAAAAAGGGATCTGCAGATTCAAAATGAAGAAGAAACTCCGCCAGGAGTTTCAATAGCAATAGCCACTTACACCAATGCTTTAAGAGATTTTTTTAGTTTGTTCTAAAAAGTTGGCAGAGTGCTTTTAGAAGGAGAATCCAAGGAGATTGCAACCTTCAGGCAGTAAGAGTGCTACTACTGCAGGACTAACTCCATCACTCCCCAGGCAGACAATCTCTGGACTTCCCATAAAGTTTGACAGCTAGTGACCAAAAAACCGACTCGGACTTTGCTGTTTCTCAACCACCGTCCCCTAAATTGAAGATAATGGCTCGACAGTTGCTCTTTTAATAAAAGGAGAGGTTCTCATTGTTTTTTCACCTACACTGTGATTTTTAGCTCCTTCTTCCTAGCTCTCCTTACTTATGCACATGCAACCCAGCCTGCACCTCCTCCTGAAGCATCCAGAAAGGTCTGGCTCTAGGGATGCTGTGGAACTGGATTAGTCTTTCTTTTTCTGGTCATCAAGAGCCTGGGCACCAGTTTGCTCAGGCCAATCCATCACACTGATGGAACAGAGAAGGCCACTTCATCCAAGAACAGTGTGCCCTGAGGATGTGGGGAGAGGTCTGCCTGTGCTTAGCAGCAAACCTGACTGAAAAAACTTCTTACTGCACCAAACAAAGCTAGCTCTATTTTTCGGATTATCCACTATCAGTTTACTTCCATTCTCAATAATTGCACGATCAAACAAGCTTTCCTGACAATGCCTCTATGTTCCCACAAACATTTTCCAATCCCTATACTTGGACACGTTTCTTAAAAATATATTCAAACTCTGAAAACCTTTTTGAGCAAAATAAGTAGAAAGAGACAAAAGCCCATGAAAATGGCTTAAGAAATTGCTGATAAGAGACAGAGAAAGCCATCAAAGCCCTTGTATGAACTGAGTCGGTACGGTCCAAAACACAGTGAATAAATGACCATTAGGAAATCTTACAAGTCCCTTTATACACAACCCAGCAAAGATAATTAACTGTTTAATTAAGTGAGGGCAAAAGAGGGTGTAGTAATGCTTTAATGCTTGAAGAACAACACTGTGACTTGACAAAAGACAGCATTAAAATATGCCTATATTAGCATCTCCACTTAGCCCTTTGTTTCCCCTTCAAAAAGTCAAGCTGTAAGCACGTCTCCTTGACATACAGAGGGCCCCCCCGAGCAAACATTTGCTTGTTGAATGCTGTTTACAAAAAAACCCCAAGCTAACAAAACTGTAAAAATCCCTAATGTTCCACTGAGTATAGATACATTACAGTATACATACAGCTTGTAACAAGGTATCTCCCAAATGAAAAATCCTTATTATTTTATAGATGTTGCATATCGAAATACTGCAATAGAATGCTGGGTAGCACAATATTTTAATTCACTGATTTTTCTGTTTGTTTTCTACCATGACATTCAAATGTCACTCTAAAACACATTTAGATCTGCACTTTCTTCTAAAAGACTTCAAATTCTCTTCTTTATATTTCATCCTATAAACTCCAAAAAACAGTTTACCACTACCCAGTACTCAATAGCAGTATCATTACGTCACAGTTCACGGCTTCATTAAGAATCACTTCATGTTTTGTGCAACAAATCTGGCTTTCACTCAGCCAGACGACTCTGAAAAGGTGTTTGGGGTTCTCAGTTTCACTCAAATAAGAAAACTTCACTGCAGTACTCCAAAGAAGGAGAAAAAGTAACCTTTTGCTTCTACTTTGAATATCTAAAGTGAAGAACAGAGACAAAAACCCCGGTAATATCAACCATATATCCCTCTTGATGTATCATTCAGAAAGAAGCAACAAGTCAAAGTTTTCAATTTTTGAGGTACCAGTCACTGTCTCAAATGTTCCAACACAGTGAGAAGCTTACCACAATGTATTTATATTACTATAATTTGAGATTTGAATACTATGCACATAACCCAAGATTAGATGCAGCATTTCATACAAAGCAAACCTCAGGTTGCAGTTTAATAAACAGTATTTCATTTAATTACATGAAGACATGCCTGCGTGTCTATGCATGCCAAGAGAAACTGCTGAAATAAATTCAGTTCTGAAAGATCACTTCATTGCGTAATTGCTGAAAGGAGAATTTGACAGTGTGGCAGATCACTATTTTAGTACCAGCCATTATTAGTTGATCTTAAAGCCTAGGATCTCACTAATTAACAGGCTTATATACCCCCTTTTAAAAGAAAAAAAAAAAAAAAGCTCAAAACCAAAGCATAAAAGAGGAACATAACTCAGCCCATTTATAAATTTACATACAACTAGGGATCAGACAAGACTGCACAAGCTGCAGCTCAAGTCACAGCTTATTCTCCCACCTCCCAAAAGACAAAACTCTGCCAGATGCCCCTCTTTTGATATAGGAGTCCCCACAGCACACCAGTTTCTCCTCAGGAACTTCCAAACCATTCTAGAGTAATTCCACAAGGACACACTTCTAGCTGAAAAAAAACCCCCAAACCTACAATGCTCACGTTCAGTGTATTCCCCTTCCTAAGTGGATAAAATCAAGGGAAAATAAGGTGTGGGTGGCTGGGGTTTTCTTTGTCCCGTATGAAACTAAAATGCTAGATTTCACACTTTACCATCACGATAAAGAAAAGCTCCAATTTTTATCTCTGCCTATTTTGCCCCCTCTTTTTATCATCACCCAGAAAATCACTTGCACTAGCAGATGAGACCTTTTTGGCTCAATTTTCTTTCTATGTATCATCACTTCTTTTTAGCCTTAGATTTACTACACATTACTGACTGTAGGTATTATTGTCTTACAGTAATGTTTAAAGCCCCAAGCTATGCTCGACAGCTATAAACATTTAATAAGTGAAAGTCCTTCGCCTGAAAATACAACACAGTCTAATTTAAGCAGTAAGAGGGTGTAACAGGAATACAAAAATGGAGAGGGCTGGCTATCTTACAAGTGTCAGGAATATATTGTCTATAGTAGATAACACTTATTTTTGTCTTTATTACACATATAGTTCTAATTTAAGCTCTAAATGTAAAGTTTAAAGAGCCACTCTGTTGCTTTTATTTTTTAAAGACTGAGGGTTTTTATATTATACAGGATGAAAACATTTATGAACTTGAGAAATGTGAAACTACGAAAATTTCAGCTTTAATACTTGGTAACACACTTCTCCAATATCCTGTTTCTAAATAAAGAGGGACTGATTTCCAGTGATGCTCTTAAGTGCCTGTCTGTCATTTTAATCAGAAGATCATGCTTGAAATTAGTTCACTTAATTTAGACGCATAAAAGTGTCTGAAAACTCGAGCTCGAAAATACTAGTTTGAGATCATCATGGACTATTAACTATAAACTTAAGAACGCAGAAGACTCCCCTTTTTTTTTCTCTTTTTTTTTTGGCTCATCTACTGAAGAGACATCTTTGTAAAATGAAAGCATGTAGTAAGCAACAATAACTTTTATACCTTCCAGTCAGAGTATCTCAAAGTGATCCTGGAGCAGAGCTTTTTAGGAGTTGTTTACCAGAAAGCAAACATTACAAAATCAATTCAGTATACTTCACGCAGGAAGGTCATGGTTTGAAGACACAGATCTAAGAATTTATCCCAACAACAAAAATCAACTTACTCAAATTTTACAGATTCTCCTCCTAGAACTAACAGTTGTTCTGAGTGTTAACATTACTGGAAAAAAAAATAAACAAACTCAATACCTAGAGAGACCTAAATGAAGTATTTCTAAGTATAGAAAGATTAAAATGCAGAAAGCATGACACGTTTTTCCATAGCTCTTAACATCGGTGAACAGCTGCCCTCAAATGGATAAAGCAGAGCACTGCACCACAGCAATAGTACCATAATAATCCTTTGAAAGTATTTGATAATAAACTATCTAAATAGCATTTTTAGTAAGCTCTGCATGGCTGTAGCATACAGAATGCACTATAACTTACAAGCTTTATTGTATTGCTTCTTTGATATTCATGTTGGTTCTTCCCATGTATAGAATGAGCAAGAACTGGTTTGTTAGCAAAGCAAGGTGGTCTATTCTACACTACTCTTGTAGAGTGACTGTGGTCCCAAGTTTATGTGAGGGATTTGTAATACCAGTAAACAAACAGTTCCCAAATGATAGGTTGCACATTAGCCTGCTTTGTACAGGCAAACAAATAAGCTGCATGGAAAAAAAAGGCATTGCTGTACAAACTAACCCCAATCGTATTAGTTGTGCTTCAGAGAAAAACATTGCTCTAAAGAGTCTCTATCATACCCAAGCTTAGCCAACACAAAAATCTTCACGTATAAGAAAACATAATGACTCAGACTTCTGAAGAGGGTATGGAAGGACTGGAGGGGATCATTTTGATCTCACAAGATCACACTTGAATAATATGCGGAAGGGGCAAAACTAGTAGTACAACATGCAAACTGATGTCTTTCTCTGTACCTCATGGAAAAAACAACTACCAAAAAAACCCCCTCAAAATCCCACATAACCCAATACCCAAGTGTAGACCTGTTGGGCCACAAGCAACAGAACAAACAAAACCTGGCTTCGGGTGAGATTGTCACGTCAGTTCAAACTGTGCTTGAATTGCGCTATGGCTTTTCCAAGGCCTTGTAGTCCCAAAACATCGAGGGGCCTACACGGAATCATAGAATAGTTTCAGCTGGAAGAGACCTTGAAGATTATCGAGTTCAGCCTTTGTCCCAGCCCTATCAACCAGCTCAACGATGCTTCCCAATGCAACATCCACCCGTCTCGTAAACACCTCCAGGGACAAGAGTCATTCTGAACAGTCCAGCCATAGCAAAGCCTTGCCGAGAGTTTTGACTAATAAATGGCTTCTATGGTGTAAGGGAAGAAACAAATGCCAACTGAACCTGCTTACACAGTGAGAGCACAACCCAATTCCTCAAGGATTCAGTGATACCTAATCAGGTGCTGGTGACCCTGTAAGACTTCGTCAGCAGAGGAAGTCTCCTCAGGGTAGGTCTCTCCCTTTCCTATCTACCCTCTAGTTACCTTGAACATTTGTGGAATTTTCTTCTCTGTCTTTGTCAAACAGGGTGAAAACTAGTAAAGAGATGCATAAGGTCTGGAAAGAAAGAAAGACAATGACAAGCAGATGTCTCAATTGCACAAGGTTTGTCTTCTTCAGCAACAAAGCTTAATAACATGGTGAAGAAGAATGCGAGTTTTCTTAACTTGGACTCACCCAGGTGTACTTCCTGGTTATAATTCTGGCTCTGGAATTGTACTGAGGCATGGCCATTAACTACTGTGATGCAAGAGGCTGGTATCTCATACAAAAGCTACTTTAGAAAAAAGAAGTGTAAAGTCATTAGCAAACAAAGGCATATATTATTTTGCTTTTCCACAAGCCTCCTAACTTTTTTCTACTATGGGGTCTTGTTGTCATAGTCACTTTTTTTTTTTTTAAACCATCTTTAAAGCATGTGTCTTCATTTCTTCTTTAAACATTTCAGAAAATATTCCAGGTATGTAACAGAAATTCAGCTGCATCATCTTGTGTTTTACAAATATTCCAGAAATGTCTGCCCAGTCCTTATTGGCTATAATATGACTTGTTGGATAAGCAAGTTTAACTCTTCGGTCTAGTCCGAATTGTACCAGTTGTTAAAAAGAATTGCTGCAGCTGCTCGGCAGGAATTTATTTGCTGACCACTTATTTATGCTGTTGTTGCACCTTTAAATAAAGCTGAGACAAGAATTAAGAACTACAACAACAGGTAGCGAAGTCATGCAATATTTAACACTGGATTAAAATGCAATCCAAATTCCCAGCTAAGGATAAACCAGAGGAAAGGAAAGCAGGTGTTTTTATTAGCAAGGAGGCTGCTTTCATGAAAAAGGAAGATAGGATACCAAAAAATTAGTTTTCCATGCAGTAATTCAGCTTTTCTTATCACTGTATCACCACATAAAATGCATGAAATGAGAAACTCTCTACTTGCATACATACATGCACAAAATATACACAAGGCAATATCCAAATATTTAAAATATTATTATCACTTTCTGAATACTGTCCATAAAGCACTGCCAAAAATTAGTTATGGACTTGGAATTATCTTCCGTTCTACATATTAAATGGGAAAAATAATACTCCCCAGAAGATCGAAAAGGTGTTCAAAATTTCTGCAACCTAAAACACCTGAAAATATTTTTTCTTCTGTAACTAAAAATTCTCTCCAGATATCATTTATTCATCATTAAAAAAACCCTCCTCTTGTATAAAGTCTGACACCATAACACTATATTATCTAGTGTTATATTTTGTATGTTTGAAACAGTATAAAGGTCTATTTTGATACAAGATTGTATTTTTCTTACTAGACCTGTAAAATACACATAAATCTAACAAACACAACAACTGATTGTTTAGCTGGCATTCATTTGATAGCACCAAATTAAGCTATATAATCCTTTTCAGCTGGTTAACAGCATGCTGCAAAGGGGTGTGAGGCTATTTATATAGCTCAAGCTATGTGAAGTAAAGAATGCCTAGACTAGAGAAAAAAAGCACGCAGTTGGTGGGAGGACCGGCACTCTTGATTGGGGTGGTTGCCACCTTCACCTTTCATCTTTCCTCTTTTTCACCTTTTTTTTTTTTCTTTTTAGAGCAAGGGGGAAGCCTTGCCTGTGGTTTTATTCAATCAACACTGGCTTCCCGTTTGTTCAAATATCACTTATTATATACAACCCTTGTAAGCATTTTCTGGAAATTGGGGGTTTTTTTATATGGACAACCAAACCCAGCTTTGAGTTGACTGGCTGGCTGATACATTGACTTCAAACCCTGCCAGCAAAGCAATGCAGTGCAGAAGTACCAAATTCTGACTGGCACAGCATAGGAAGAGTTTCAACAGTCCATCCTCCAGAACAGATACACATGAATACATGTAAACACAGCGTTTAGTGTACTTGTAGGACACGTAATACTAGTGCTTTACACCAAAGCAAAAAATTAAGCAAATGAGTGAATGCCTCAAGGTATCAACTGAAAGCACCCTTGCTTTGGATGAAGTCCAGCTTAAAAAGAAGGATCATTATTACATTTGGCAAGAACAAGGGATCCATAATGAACCATTTTAAGTCTGATTTCCCCCCTTTAGCTGTGTCACTTCCAGTTTCTTAACTTCATTTTTGCTTATTCATTTTCATTAAGTGAATAGTCTTCTGTGTGTTTTAGAAAATCTGACCAAGAAATCAGCACTGAAGAAATTATGACACTAGTAAAAAGTGTGCATTATTTCTCATCATTCAATTTTTATTTTTTTTACTTTATATATTTGGGTCAGTCACGACCACCGTAGCTGTCATCCTTAAGGAACACTCCAGAATTTAAGTGAGAAGAACAAAGGGTCTCTTGTCCATTTCCAAACATAGATAGCCAGCGGCTGGACGATGCAAAAATGAGAATGTGATTTGCGCTTACAGGAAACCTTGTGCATACTTTACTTAAAAGTAGTAATGACTTGCAATGATGAATAAGGTGCAATTTATCCCTGCTGGCAATCTGCAGTGGTGGTAGGTACATTTTCCACTTCAGCGAAGGCACCAGGGATTGGACAAAGGGATTAACATTTAATAAGCATTAACAGAGTAATATTTCATGACACAGTTGAAAAAGCATAGCCACTGTCATATTACACTGAATATATTACTAAAATTCACAATTTGCTCCTTTCATATTATGCAATATATGGTCGGGTAGTAAGGTCAGTAGAAAACATCATCTTTTAGTAACAACAAACATAAAAACAAGTAAGGTTCTATAAAAAATAGTTGGTTTTGACCATCTTGACTTGGGATAGATATCTCTGCACTTCCTTAGCAATTAATTGTGTCCTCAGAACTTCCCTCTTTTTCCAATTCTTACTACTACAAACCAGATCAAGCAAAAACTAAAATTAGCAAGAGGAGAAAAGAGAAATAATAGAGAAGTGAGCACAGAAGAGATGCCCAACAGCAACGTTTTCCACTTTTCTCGCAGTGATTACTATAGGTACGCATCTTGGCACAAAGAATCATGACTACCACCTTTAAAGTTGCTGTACCAATTAACTATATGCAACATTAACTCTATATGTAACATTATATCACATATTGTACTATATAGAGCTGATGCATGCAAAGTTTTGTAGAGATGTGGTTTTTTTCTTTTTAAGGCAAAGCACATTTTACAGTACTTTGGTGAAGTCTCAAACTTGTTTGGGAAAGAATGAGCAGAACTCTAGCAAAATTTGCACAAAGTTGAAGTTTAGACAGGTTTTTATTAACCACACTATGGTCAAGAAGGAAGAAGATGCCTGCAGCAAAAAGAATAGTTTATAGAAACACTGGTTCTAGGTTTTATAGGGATTTTTCTGATAGAAATTTTACCAATAAACTGTAAAACATTCACATGCAACCTAAAGAAAACACAATAGCAGCTCAATAAATCTTCAAAAAATGCATGTTATCATTACTACACAAGCACAGCTTCTTGCACAGGTCAGACATTGTATACTACCAAAGAAAAACAGTTCACGTGTCAAAAATCATCCTTTGTTAATAGATATTTGATGCTGTCTGCTCAAACATTCTGCTGAGACAGCTTGGAAATCTCGGTTTTAAGCATTCTGCCTGTTCAGAAATGATTAAACTAGCACAGAAATTGACATTATCTAGTTTTCCTCCTTATACTCAAGAATTTGTAAAGATATGTAAATTACTTTATTGTGCACAGTTTGCTAAATAGCAATATATTCTGCAGATAATGAAAAGTTTCCTGCAGAAATAAAAGACATACTGCTATTTGGCAGATTACAGTGAGTGAGAAATGCATCAGCAAAAAACCAACATTAGTCCTGCAGCAGCTTTTAAATTCAATTCTGGTCTTCAGATCACCTTCCGCTCCTCTGGTCCTCCAAGCTAATTTGAGATTGCATAATTTCGTAAGTATAAAACAACAGTGAATACAAGAAACATACAGGTCATAATTGACATTTTTAAACATACACTTAAAATTCATAGCCAAAACAATATTTACATCCTTCCCAAAGGGATGAATTTATGTCAACAAAATCAAGAACTAAATCATCAGCAAAAGTTTTACTTTATTCACACCTCAATACACCATTGGCATCAAGTTTCAGAACCAGTAATATCAACTTCAGTTAAGCCCCAAAAGGTCACGCAGCTTAAAAGCAATGCTCAGAGCAACAGCATCCACTGATAAAATGCTCAATAAATATAGCTGTATCACTACAGACTGGAGACAGATATTTGGGCTAGTGATCGCATCAGGCAACAGCACCTGCCACATAGTCCAGAACGACGTAAGGAACAAATGGCATACTTAAGTGGGGCAGAACTCTAACAAATACATTTGTTACACAAGCCGTGTATTCCAACTGAATACACCTACTGAAAGTATTCTCAAACGTATCTTCATGATTTCCACTTCATGATGTTGTTGCCATACAACTGGTGAGTTGAAACTGTATTGCTGCAATTTTTTTCTTGTGTTTTTTTTTTTTAAAGCTCATTTTCATTTTGAGAATAAAGGCAGAGCAAAAAGCATGTAAGTGCCTCAATGACACTGATTTCAAAGCCTATGAAAAAGAGTGCAACTACAAGACATGGCTTCAAGTAGTTATCACAAAGTTGTCAATTTAATCTCCAATACACAAAGTAAACTGATACGGCAGTTTGAGTAACACGGGCAAATTCTTTTCCAGTATCTGCCTCTAAGGAACACTGCACAGGCCAAGCGACTAAAAAGCCAACTGAAGTCAATACAACCTTGTGGCAACGCATCGATTCTGAGCAAAGCCAAACCAAGGGGCCATTCCCTGCCCTCCGGAAAGGCGGCTGGCAGCTTTTCTGCTTTAGGGATCTGCTGTAAATGTGCCTGGGAACAACCAGCCAACAGGGCTACAAAAGAATTACACAGGTATTCAGGAGGAACTCCTGGACGTGTCTGGTGAGAACCACCACGGCAGCTATGCGCTCCGAGATACAGGTTGCACTGCGAAGAAGGCGCCGATCTGTACGTTCAGTCAGATACCTGTACAGACAAATCTGGCACAGTCAAAACCACTGTAGGTTTATTTTCCAGTGTGGCTAGCTGAGGTAAATCCCTTGACTGGAGTTGAAAGGCTGATCTCAATTATTGGCACAGAAGTAGAAAATTGCTTGTGCCTTACTCAGCTTGGTCTTTTAGTCTAGCAAGCAATCTCTGTAATGGGAAACTAAACAAGAGACTAAATCAGCACTACCTCGTTCTACATCAAAAAACATGAAACTTTCTGTAAAGAAGGGGGAAAAAAAACCCCAAATCAATGAAAATCTACCTATTAAATATGATGTTGAAGTCAAAATTATGACCCAAACTGTCAACATCAGTGTTTTCTGTTAAATTACTTTTCTTCCTTCCCAGACACTGAAATTACTTACTTCACAAATTATACAGTAGGGCTGTCATTTAATTCTGCAGTAATATTTTTAAAAATCATACTGAAAAAAGGTAAGACACTCTTCATTAAGCGACAGAAAACCCAGAATTTATTATAGAAGAAATTCCTGTCCTTTGACTGCAAGTGACATTTTCACATAACACTTAAATTTATTTACTAGGTGTATCAAAGAGAATTGCAGGAGAAAGCTGGCCTAGATATCCAAGTTCTTGGATAAGCCACAAACTTGATCAGGGAAAACCACATTACTACAAGCAGAGGCAACACATCAATTAGTAAGCTTCATGATCCGCTTACAGAGTAGGGAAAATGAGCGGAGCAGCAACTATTTAGCACCAGTTTTTTGTTGTTTCTTTTTTTAATACCAGTTTTTGCCTTGCAAGTGAAGATGTAGGAGCAACTCTATTTACAAAAGACAAAACTACAGCTAAAGCTCTGTGAGCCTTGGGCAGCAAATGAATCCGTTACTTAACAGAGACAAGTAAAAGCAGAGCAAGCTGAGAAGCATTTTTCAAAAGAAGTGTTGATATTTATAGCAAAGAAGCATGCTGCAGGCTAATACAGATGGGGAAGAACCTTGCTATCTATGGAGAAACTGAGAATCTGCATTCCTTCCACAGATGCTTTAATATTTAACAAACTAAATCTTAATGACAGTTGCATAACCTTTCCAAATGATCCTGCACACTTGTAATCATTAGTGACTAAACTGTGCAGTATATAAATGAGAAAGAAGTCAAAGGTTAAAAGCGTTGATTGATATTAATCTCAGGGTATGAATATTTCTAGTGTTATTACAGTCCAATATAAAAATACGGCTCTGTATAAGAAGCATTTAAAAAAGTATTTTTGAAATAGCAAAACTTGCTCCAAAATAACTAAACTGTCATGGTAATGCAAGAGAAATTCTGACTGGCAGATATAAAGACCATTTATTGTTTATCCTAAGTTAGTTATTTATCTGAAATCATTGGACTTCAGTGCTGTAAGTTCAGAATAACCAAGAGAGAAGAGATCTTCTCAGTTCCTAAGGGACAAGCAAAAGGAAACAAAATCACATTCCCAATGTTGTTGTTTCTTGTTCTTCTAGTTTGTTGGGTTTTTTTAATCAAAGTGATTCTCCACCCGCATCCCTTTTTGACACAGCTTTAGCAGAATTATTACTTAGTTTAAAAACTCTTTAAAGCATTAACTGTTAGACAATTCGGGACATGAAGGGCATGAAGAATCTATATACCCTGTGAGAGAACCCTGCAAAAAATAAAGACTAAAAAAACCAACCTCTTTTTGTAATACAATTTTTCTTTTTCTCCTGTATACTCAAAGCAGAGAATTATACATTGCATTCTTATCACACAAGTCATCTTCAAATACTTAATAAATCATATTTATTAATTTTAAAATACTTAATAAATTAAATATTTATTAGTATGTAATAAAATGCAAAACTCAATGAAAGTTGAAAGTGTTTTATTAAAATCTTATTTAAAGAAAATATTCCTACATCATTTCATACACTGGAAACAGATTTCTTCACAAATAAAAAAAATATTGAGTCCTGTTCTTCTCTAGACTTCAAAAAACATGCTTCAAGTTTTCAGCTACAAGAGCAGGAAAATCCTTTGCAAAGGAACACTGCACAAGTCTCCGTAGGGCTGCAGCAAAGCAATAGCAGCCCCCTCTGCTGCTCAGAAGAGGAGAAAAATATTAACGGTACACTGCTGCAAAACCACCACCCCACCTACACACCCTATCTCCAACTTTCTCTCAGTTGTGCATAACTGCCTTGCACGCAAAACAGAAAAACTACTTACAATAATAAGCATTTCTTTAATCATCTCCTGTGTCCCCCTCTCCCTACAAAACGTTTGTCTCTAAACGTTCTGACAATACCTGCAGGCTTTCATACAGGAGTCCCTTTTCACATATGCACTGTGACTCTACCTCCTAGCTTGGACCAAGCAGCTTGCAGGACGATGTTCTGTCCCAGTCTGTGCTCTTCGAGAGCTCAGCGCTACATTCAGGAGCACAGCTTCAGATTTCTTTCAGAACTTGAGATGGGTATTTAAGCTCCAAGGAACAGGTCTTCCTGGGGGACATCCTGTTGTAGCTCCACTCAAGTCAACCCAGCCTATTTGTTCTCTCCCTCCCGTCTCCAGGATCAATGAACAACCAAGAAAAGCCACTCTTGGAACACCACCGTTACTCACGCAGGCACACTCACTGTGGCCTTAGAGCCAAAACAGACACCATGGCACCTGGAATCAGAGAATGCTGCAGTCAAAGTACACCATTTCTACCAGAAAATTAAACTGCTTCTCAGTCTTTACCATTGTTTATATGAAAGGCATCTATTAAAAAATCATCCTATTACCTTTAGTAATAAGCAAAGGCCCAAACATCACAACTGCTTAAGGTGTATCAAAGTGGGTTTTGTGGTTGTGAATGCAACTATACAAGAAATCTTCATCTTCATTTTAGCAAATCTGTTTTCAGGTTCTTCGGAAGCTTTGGTTAACAAACACAACATTCACCATCACAGCTCACAGTCCCGCAAAAAGCAAACCCACATTTGAAGAAGACGCTACCTTGGAAAATTAGAGGAGGGTTCTGCATGCAGAACGTCTGACCCCATCACAATCGAAACAGTTAGCACAGAAATAACATTCCATATTCATATACCCTCATCTGCTAAGTTTCCTGACAGCCTCAAGAGAAGAAAAATAAATAAATGTCTAAGAGGGGTTTTGTTGCTATGACTCTTGTTGAACAGTGCCTGTTGTCCAAAGGGACTGAGCATCAAACCCTCCTTCAGACAACCCTCCAGACAGGCAGAATAGACAAATATGTTTCCTGAAACCCAGAGCAAGAAAAATGGCCACACACCAGCTAACAGTCCTCCTGCTCTACCCATTCACCTAGATTTTAAGATTCAGGTCCTTGCAGCACACATGAAAATACCTTTAGTGCCTTCTGGAGTATTCTTTCCTCAGAACACAATTTGTGGAGAAATATGAAACGTATCCCAGAATCCCACCTCAAATGGGAGGGTATGGCGTGAAAAGAGGGTTGCCATCTGCGTACCTCTCAACAACTCTTTGCTAAGCGTACAGTAACTTTTTGCCAGGGACACAGTAAATTGCCTCCTCCCGTTTCTGCATAATCTTCAGATTGCTTTCCTCTTTCACCAGAGACCAATATTAAGCATGCGAGCAGGAGTAAGAAAGGAAAATCGGCCTTGATACCACAATTTCACCTAGAGCACACATGTATCTCCCTCTGGAGATCTCACACCTGCTACTCTGGTATGAAGGAGTTATTTTGCCTAATCATAGAAATCTGTGACAATATTTGCTGGAATTAATGCAGCTAAGACTTCTCAGGAATTCATGGGTTTAATTTTTTTAACTATTTTTTAAAGTAATAGTGGTTCCAACATTAGACATATTCAATAATAAAAGTATTAGGTACCTTAGAATTTTCGATTAAGAAAAAACAATAGAACAAAGTTAGATTCACAGTAGCTTGGGTATAAGCAATCAAGTCTGCTTCCTCCCTTCCACCAAATACGTCAAATTCAAACCAAAGCTGTTTAAAAACAATTTTTAAGATAATCCAGAAGCAAATACTCTTCCAAATAAGACAGGTTCAAAGTAGTTAAAGAAAAACATCTTGATGGAAACGGAAAGCCTCAACTAAACCTCAAAAAACTAAATATATTGAAGATTACAGCCATTAATGTTTAAAAACTATGAAACTGGGAGTAGTAGAAATAGTTAAGCAAACAAAAAGATGTACAAAAAATGGAATCAGGTAAAATTTATATATATAATGATCAAAATTATTTTTAAGAATTAGAACAATCAAAATATTTCCAAGATCTCAAATAAAATTAATGACATACATTAAAAAAATAATTAGAAAAGTACAACTTTCATAAACATAGACTGAAACCCAGGTGTCAGACAAAATAATGCAATGGTTGACATAGAATAGGATAGGATTAACAGCATTTATGTCAATTTTTCCATAAAAACATGCTGGTTACCATCTATATAATAAACACTAGTTTTGATAAAGATAACTATTGCTGGCAAATTTGTTTATACTAGAATTTCAAGAGTAGGAATGCAGGTAGACAATCAATTTTAATCTAAAATAAGCAAAAATATTAATTTACATGAGCTATTCCCCAGTGGCAGTGGCTACCAATAATATGTTCTTGTCCTTGCACTGCTACAGAATCCCACATGTATTGAGAGGCATAAAAGCATTTAAGAGCAGTTGCTATGAATTATGGGATGCACGGTTAAATATTTGTGTTTGCTTATGTTGCAGTTAATTGTTACACGATCATTCCTAAGGAACTCAGGTAACACAAAGTCGTCACAGAGCACCAGAAACGGAGGCCACAAATATGAAGGAATCGGTGAGGAACCAGCATCAAGCCTGTTTCTGTAAGGGTCCTGCACACATTATCTATTTTGTGCCATTTAATGTTTTTATGTAACAGGCATGTCAACATTTGATAGGACACAGACCAATGAGACTAAAAATTAACAAAGAGTAAAGGATCTAATGAGGTACACTGCATGTGAGAGAACTCTAGTCACTTTAATACAAACAAGAGTCAATTCTTATCTCTAGGTACGAAGGACACAGGCCACACTTGGAGAACTGAAAAAGGCTTGCATCATGTTAGACAAATCAGTTGAACATGGAATCCCAATGCAGTGCTGCAGCCAAGAGTACTAAGGGAATTGCTTGTTATATAAACAAGTAAATACATAGCATGAACACATTTTAATTGTCATTGGCCCAGTTCCTGCTGGAATTTTAACCTCAGTTCTGATAGCTATGTTTCAAGATGGATGTTTAAATTTCACAGGAAATATTCAGGTAAAGTATCATTATTGGGGACAGTTATGCTTAATATCTTTACTAATGGTCTGGACTAGGGGGATTAAATGCACCCTCAGTACATTTACACTAAGCTGAGCAGGAGTATTGATTTGCTTGTGGGTAGACAGGCTCTGCAGAGGCACCTGGACAGGCTGGATGGATGGGCTGAGCCCAACAGTAGGAGGTTCGACAAGGCCAAGGGCCGGGTCCTGCACTTGGGTCACAACAACCCCAGGGAGCACTACAGGCTTGGGGAGGAGTGGCTGGAGAGCTGCCTGGAAGAAAAGGATGTTGGCCAACACCTGGCTGAAGAAGACCCAGCAGTGTGCCCAGGTGGCCAAGAAGGCCAACGGCATCTTGGCCTGTACCAGAACCAGAGTGGTCAGCAGGACCAGGGAAGAGATTATCCCTCTGTACTCGGCACTGGTGAGGCTGCACCTTGAATCCTGTGTTCAGTTTTGGGCGTCGCAGTCTAAGAAAGACATTGAGGAGTTGAAGCAGGTCCAGAGAAGGGCAACAAAACTGGTGAGGGGGCTAGAGAACATGGAGACTGCAGTGAGGTGGGGGCTGGTCTTTTCTCCCAAGTAACAAGGACAAGAGGAAATGGGCTCAGGTTGTGCCAAGGGAGGTTTATATCAGATACTAAGAAAAATTTCTTCACCAAAAGCGTTGTCAAGCACTGGCACAGGTTGCCCAGGGAAGTGGTGGAGTCTCCATCCATGGAGGTACTAAAACATGTAGATGTGGTGCTTAGAGACATGGTTTAGTGATGGACCTGGCATCACTAGGTTAACGGTTGGATGCAAGAAGTATGAAGGCCTTTTCCAGCTTAAACGATTCTATGATTCTATGATCATAAAATATGTCCAATGGACACAGTGTCTTTCTTATTTACATTTAAGATACCATTCATACTGAATTTTATTGCTTTATGTATGCAGAGGGGGAAAAAAACCTGCTTGTTAAACAGGTCTTCAGTACAACACAAAAATAATAATTTGTAATTGTCATAAAAAGATAGATAACAGGAAGAAGGCAGAATAGAGTAAAAGCACAGAAGTTTAAGCACTGATGGTAATTAACAAATTATTAACCTAGGCTTGAGATAGATTTGCCTTGCTGGACTTTTTTCTGTTTTCAAACAGTGATTTTTTTTTTCTAAAAGTATGCTTCAGCTTGAACAGAAGTCAAAACAGAGGAGCCCAACATTTTACTCAGGAAATCGTAAAAGGTACAAGGACCTTTTCAAATTCCTGAGTATTGCTGGTGAATGCAACAAAGACACTCCTGAACCACTGGCATTCTCATTTCAGGCACGCATTCCCTTCAGTCATAACATTTTCACAACATTATGGTAACAATTATCTCGGTTATTTGCATCGAGCAGTAGCGTAAGGCAAACACTTATATGTATTATATAAACATTACCTAAACAATGAATATATAAAAATATATTTACACATAAATATAAAAAGTTTTATGCTTCTGGTGAAGTTTATCAGGTAGAACACAGCAAGCTTGCCGCTGTCAAGTGGAAATCCAGGAAGCAGGCAGCAAATGCAAGCAGGATACATCGTGGTGTTATGCAGGAACCTTCTCATTTCCTTCCTTAACCGCACAGGACTAGGAAGAGACTATATTCAGTATATTATGAGAAAAAAGAATAAGAAGTAGAAGGACAAAGAACAGGTATACCAAAAGTTGAGCTGCACAAGGCCACCTATAGAAGTAGCAGTTGCTATTTTATTTAGTCTCACTACTATCTCTTGATATCTGGTAGGAATGAAAACCAGATGTTGCCAAAATTGCTATGTACAACCAGACCAAACTAGCAACCTTGCTGGATCTGAGGAGCCAGGTTTACACCTGGCACACAAAGCGCAAGCAGTGAATTCAGCTATTACAGTTGATACAGGTGGCGCAAAGCGGGTTTCACAGGAGTACAGCATACAGCAAGGGAGCAGGTAATTCAGCCGGAGTTATAAGGAGAACTGTACCAGACTATAAATGCCGAGAAGCGTTATCTAAAGAGCTAAAAATAAGTCTATCTGGTTTAAGTCTCCCAGTATGAGACTATTTTCAGCAGGTAGAATAAGAGATCTCTTGTAAATAGAGCTGATGAGTCTACAAACACTTTTTCCTTCTCAAAAGCAGCATACTACTTAGTTATGTTTATTTTTAATCTGGTAATTCATTCATGCTCTAACATGGCCATTTTTCTACAACATACTTTAACAAAGAAGGTGTCCCTATGGTTAAATATCAGTTTACTGCTGAACTGGGAACATTAACGTTGCATGATGTGAGCCCTGATGAGCAACCGTGACCTAAAGCAGGCCCAGCTCAAGCAGCTTTCCAACCTGTGCTGGTCCTTCAGGTACAGCTAAAGCTATCGGACATAGAGAGGTACCCCTGAATCAAGAACAGTTCCCAAATATGGTTCTCGCTATCGAGCTCCCCAACAGTTCTTGCAGAAGCGCAGCCTGGGGACAGAGCACCGAAGAAAAGGGTCAGCACTGCACGCAAACAATACACAAAGCAACTATCACACCACACAGAAATGTGCATCTATACAAAAATCTTTCAGACAACTTCCTGCAGGCTGTATCAGCTTCTTTCAGTTTACGTCATATATGCCTTAAAAAATAAAAACCTAACCCCACATTCGTTATTGGAGATGATTAAAAAAGCTTCAGAACTGAGCACCACTGAAAACTATACTCTGCTACGTCCGTATATAATTTGAGTATGGTTATTTACGAAGCCCTTTAAAAAGTTTCCAATTCAGAGACTTAAAAATATATTTCTGAATGTAAACTTTCCCTGCATTAAAGACCAAGTCCATAGTGGATGCAAGCATCTGATAAGTAAGTTATATTAAGTCCAGAAAAACCAAAGCATTTGAATAAAAAGAATTTGAGATATAAAAAGTCAATTAAATGACATAAAATATGACACTATTTCACTCCAAATTGGAAAACATATACTTCAATACCTTGAACAGTAGATTTATCAACAGGAAATGATACATTTTACTAAAAATCTCATGTGAAAACATTATGACTTTTCAAAATATTCCACCCTAATTTTTCAATGTAATATTTTCATCAAATATGAAACATCACACATGTGCAATTGCTTACCTTCCTTCTTGTCTGCTTTGAGAAGGAAAATATCATAAATAATTCTGTGAGGGTTTTCTTAAGTGTATGAGTTAGCACGTAAAAAATACCTTAAACTTTTGAACATGGTCATCAGAACTCTATTCCTTAACATACTTAGGAGTATTTGCTCATGTCAAATGCATGCAAACAATTTGATTATTAATATTAAAAACAGTTTAGTTTCTGTGGACTGCATAAATTCTGCATAGTGAGCTCTTCAGGAAGTAAAATCTTTGCTTCATTGTAAAACTTCAGGTTAAATACATGTGGGGTTTTTTCCAAAATCCAGGGTTAACAAGGACTAAGAACACAAAAAAAAAAGGAGTTTCTCACCTTTGTCTTTATGTAGAATGGTGATGACTGGTGAATGGGCAAGTCCATGAGGCTATTGGAATTTGTGACACTGTTACTGTTAGTGTGTTCATCCTCTCTACTGCTGTCATCAGACTGATCAAAATCATCACTCTCCTGGTCCATTTCCTCCTCCTCTTCCACCCCCTCCTCTTGATCACCAGCATGTTCATCATCTTCTTCCTCTTGGTTACAAGTGGATTCTTCATCCACTCTAACAAGTCTATTGTTATTCTCTTCTAACTGTTCCTGTTGAGACTCATGCCTGTCATCAAATCCAGGTTCTTCTCCTTCTATCTCTCCATTCCTCCCAATGTGCTGCTCCTCTTGTCTTCTTTGCTGCTGCTCCTCCTCTTCTACGACCCGATTCATCTGCTCCTCATCTACTTGGCTTGAGGAAGCATTACCTCGAAGAGATCCCCCAGTTCGTCGCCTCTTGCTACCCACAGAGAGCAGTTCCTGATTCATTTCCAAAAGCCAGCTTGCTACTTCTTGGACCTTGGCTAGGCTATCTGAAGATGCAAATGCTTTCACATTCTAAGGAGACAAAAATAGAAAAGGTGGGAAATTACAAAAGTTACTTTCTTTTTACTAGATAGGCATTAAAACATTAAATAAGACTCTGAGAAGCTGAAGTGTCCAAATTTACGTACATATTAATAAAAATTGAAAAATACGAACGCAATTTCCAAATTATCCACACATTTGGTTGCACGTTGCATGCAAGCAATACACAAGAACAGAGGGATATAACACCCTCCTGCTAGATGTTAAATTTGCTATTAGATTTCCAGCTATGCAACTTTTGAGGCTGGCACACTGTGACTCCAATTCCCCTAGATTCAAGTGACGCATTTCGTAGGCAAAGTCAGACATGACCTTAACAAGTAGTCAGATTCACACGTTGCACATGGAAATGCATGCAAAACCAAAACAATTAGCTTTTTTGTCATGGATGGAGCCACTGTCTTGGGTGTCTATAGTCCACACCACACACATGGCAGGTGAGAAGGAGAACCAGAAAGCAAAACAATACAATACTGGAAGGGACCACGACTGCGTGTCCTTGGAGTAGGAGCAGCGAAGGACCTAAGTTTCAGTGAGTACTTCAGTACAGAAAGATACTTTTCTAAGCTCTCCACCCCTCTGCCTCCTTTTTTTTTTTCCCCACAGTCCTCTATCTCTTAAGAGTTTTTTAAAAAAATTCCAACCAAAAAAACCCAAAACAAAACAAACAAAACCTAGACTCTTGGATGATGGAGGTGTAGAACAGATAAGCCCCCCAATTTTGCTCCATAAGATTTCTAAAAAACATTGGCTTGCTTGTGAAGAGGGAAGAAAGCACCAGAAACCAACATAATTTTTGTTGTGTTTGTGCCATAAAAGCCACAGAAAAACGTTTAGAAATGCTTTTCAAGTCTCACATTGAGAAGGATTCGTAGATGGGCTTCTGCACACTTGTCCCCTCTTCCTCAGGGAAACAGTACTTGCATCCCACAGACGTGGTTCTCAGGTTTCCACGCGTCTACTCGGATGACGATTGCCCCCAAATAAAACCTTACAAGCTCAAAAGCTGAAATATGCGTCGCGAAGAAAGCATCCACTAGCAATTAGCTTTGATCAGTGAACGAGAAGCTAATAATGAAAGACAATTAAGCTCCACACGTCAAGGCAAGGACATGCTGGCGGCAAGCAGAGGCTGTGCTGCCTCCTGCTTTTTCCAGTGGAAAAAAAGCACTGGGGCACTGGGGTGCACGTGACCCCAGCTAGAAGCTAACGACTCCAACCTTGAGTGCAAGGGGCATCAAAAGTAAATGTGGTTAGTTTTCTATATATAGTAAGTAGCACTTGAGAAAGAGCGTGCTCTTCATGGCGTCAAAGAGAAATGTTTTCATTTAACATATTTCCCCAAAGCCCAGAAACCTTAGTATATTGGAGTGATGTTTAATAACTTCATTTTGTCAAATGTCAAATTCGGTTGCATATATAATCTGAGGTTAGTACAAGTCATTTATTTTATCGAGCTTGCTACATAATTTTGGCATTATGAGCATGAAAACATTGAATCTTATTTTCTCATTAAAAAAAGGTTTTGAATTTTTAAAGCATTTAATCGTGTAAAAATCAGTCATAATAATTTTAAAAAAGACCAAATAAGATCTACACCTTCACAATCTAGCAATATTTGCTTCCACCACAAATGATTTATGACCATGAGCCAGCACTGTGGCCTTGTGGCCAGGAAGGCCAATGGCATCCTGGGGTGTATTAGAAGGGGGGTGGTTAGTAGGTCATGAGAGGTTCTCTTTCCTCTCTCCTCTGCACTGGTGAGACCACATCTGGAATATTGTGTCCAGTTCTGGGCCCCTCAGTTTAAGAAGGATAAGGAACTGCTGGAGAGAGTCCAGCGTAGAGCAACCAAGATGATTAAGGGAGTGGAGCATGTCCCTTATGAGGAAAGGCTGAGGGAGCTGCGTCTCTTTAGTTTGGAGAAGAGGAGACTGAGGGGTGACCTCATTAATGTTTATAAATATGTAAGGGGTGAGTGTCACGAGGATGGAGCAAGGCTCTTCTCAGTGACAATCGATGGTAGGACGAGGGGTAATGGGTTTAAACTGGAACACAAGAGGTTCCACCTAAATTTGAGAAGAAACATCTTCTCAGTAAGGGTAACAGAACACTGGAACAGGCTGCCCAGGGAGGTGGTGGAGTCTGCTTCTCTGGAGACATTCAAAACCCACCTGGATGCCTCCCTGTGTAACATCGTCTAGGTGTTCCTGCTCCGGCGGGGGGATTGGACTAGATGATCTTTTGAGGTCCCTTCCAGTCCCTAACATTCTGTGATTCTGTGTGATTCTGTGATTCTCTGAATAGCCACAAATGAAGCTTAAAATTTTAATAATATTTTTTCAGTATCAACAGCTTTATTTCAAATACATGCATTGATTACTGGTTTAGGACTTGACAAAACTGCAAATGTTGCATTTGTGTCCATAATTTAATACATACTTTCAATTTGTATCTATAAGTAACCAACATGAAAGATCAGCATTGAAATACCCATGTAGGAAAACACACAATTCTGCTAAATGATTAAGTGACAAAAAGAACACCATGTTACTGTTAATATATCCAAATGAAATTCCAGGTAATTAAAAAAAAAAAGTGAACATACACTGGTACTATTATATATTTTTAGTTATTCCTACACTTCTGTAAGGACCACCAATTCACAAAGTTAGCTACAGTCACAAGCGACTTCAGTTTTGCTCTGCATTTTCACAAATAAACTCAACTTGGTTTTTCCAGAAGCCTGTGAAACGCATTATCAAAATTTAATTACAAGCAGTGCAACATCAGAAATCATCAATATGCAAAGAGATGATGCACTCACTAAAGAACAGATGGATGTACATTATCTGAGAGATTTGAAACATTAAAGCTGCCTTCTGTCACGTAAGTGCTTTCAGAATTAACTACTGTCAGCTAATACACAAGATACAAACATTTCCATATATAAGGTAGACAAGGAATAAGACAGGATTATTATTTTGCAGGAAGAAGTGTATTTACAAATCAACTACCAGAGAACTAAAAGGCTGTGTTTTCAGCTAGTACAGTGCCTCCTTCATTTATACTCTCAGAGCCCAAAACAAGCTAAAAAAAATCAGCTAAACCCCAGCAGATCCACAGAGGAAAGTTGTTGATTTCCTACCCACCTCAGACTGCAAAGAGATTTTTTTTTTTTTTTTTCCACACAGACACCAAAACATTGCACTGCAGTAGCAATGCTGTAAATGAACGTGCAAAACTCATGGAACTCAGTCAACAAATCTAACCTGGAAACTCTCAGGTACGTTTCGTAACGCTTTTAGCTGGTCCTATGGAAAAGCAAAATACAGGGAGTCCCGAAGGAAAATGGAAGTCCCTGGACTGATCCACCCGCAAATTCAGAGCTGATAAATGCATCTCCCCCCATCTATATTCAAGATTAAATGCTGCTTAAGAAGAATTCTTCAGCTTTATCCATTAAGTTTGCAAAGAATATAAGATTATAAAAATAACCCAGAACAACAGTTGCTCAAAACCACCTGTAAGAAATCGCAAGCAACACCAGGACACTACAGAGAAAACTCTGCAGGTTTATCTGCCACAACAGGTTGCATTCGGCAGGGGGATAAAAGGATGACCACTTCTTGCTTTACTACTGAAATGTCTCTGACCCCCTACTACATACAAAAAGCGTTAACCGTTTTTAACTTATATGGGAAAATTGCGAAATGTCCATCAGTATTGCTCGTTTTTGTTATTCCCTTTTTATGTAAAGAAAAAAAAGGGAAATGAGGTGGCTGCAGAGAGGTGAGGGGTAGAGGTTGAGGGATTTTGTTGTGGTTTTTTTTTATCAAACTATAGCAGAACTTGAAAATGTTTTAAAGAATTAGCTTTGAAATTAGAGTTAGATTGACTTGGGTACTAACCTAAGTCATGCAAATACTGATCAGAGTTGCAATTAAAGACAGAATAGTTACAGTCAGAACATCGTTTCTGAGCAGCAGACGTTCCTAGAACAGATCTTTTTGAGATTATGGATTTTGCAGACACAGATATTTGGACTAACACAAAAACTTCTGTAGACATTTGATTAAAACCTGCCTAACATATTAATACAAACCATCCAATAAAAAAAGTTGAGTATATTAAACTGAGTAATAACTGAGTCCTAGCTGAGGTAAACAGAAAGTAAAAAAGGAACATCACTCCCAAGCTAAGGATCTCAGTACAACATCCCGATCTACCTTCTGAACAAGAAAAGTATAATTCTTACAAGCTCGCTTCATTCAAGATAGACACTGGTGTGTTGGTAACTCAAAGCTCAGGCTACATTCACAAGCGGCACAGCAGGGGCAGATGCACAAAGCAAATACTTGGCACCCACAGGGTATGGTCTCCAGGGATAGGAAAGGGCTGTTATTTCAAGACCAGCTCTGACCCCCACAGCTGAAGTACATCTTCTGCTTTAGTTCCACCTCAGAAGGTGCTCTGGGACAGCTGTGCTTTACCTCGTTCTATTGGGGAGCAGGTGTGGACAGTCAGGACTCGAACAAGGGTGCTCTTGATCCAAATCCAGGCCAACACACAAAGCACAAATGCACCCCCCGTAATGGGTACGTGCCAGTGCTGCCAGCCACCTAAGACCTCTTAAGCCCATTTGAAAAACGTGCAAAGAGAATCAAGTGCAGCATCAAGCAGGTACAAATACCATAATTAACAGTAGTAAGATTGTGGACCATGTTTTAAAAAAATAATAATTTTTGATTGTATGTCTGTGATAACTAATAATGCAAAACCCTACAAGCAAGCTACCTACATGCTATGTTAAAGAAAACATTTAATATACTGATCTGATTACTGGCTATACAGTTTGTACATTGGAAAAATGTTGAACAACAGCAAAGTAACAAGCCAAAACAATCAAGGTGCAATAACTGGAAACTGAAAGTATACGAAGCAAATAAACAAACCATCTACCACCTTCTTTTATAGTTTATGGTGGTGGACAATTATCTTCATGCAAGGGCTTAACAACGACACGGTACTTCAGATAAAGCCACAACTTAAACTGAAGTTACGAGCTTTAAACAAAAGTTACAAGAGAATAATTTTGCTACATTACACAGGATGGTAAACTTGATCACAGTAACAAACTACTGGAGTCATGAAACTCTGAGTCCAGTATGTCATACTGAAGAGGAAAATAAACAAACCTTCCGTATTTCATCAGCACAAAATGTTGATTAGTGCAAGATTAACATTCAGATTTAAAATTTACCAGTAACTTTTAATCAAAAAAAAATCATTAATAATGCATCTCATTCTACAAGCATGCACACCTTTTCAAAGAACAATAAACCAGTCTTAGCAGATGTATACACATCTCAAATATCTCAGTCAACTTCACTATTCACAGCTCCAAGCTCCAGAACAAATTAGCAGCTAAAAAGATTCCCTGCTCTATCATCACCCTGCCCTGCAAAGCTCTGCCAACACTTTGTGGAGCAGCACATATAACTTTTCTCTTGGATTAGAAATTATCCTGCTCCTTTTTTCACTCTCTCTGGATACTTTAACAATCAATTCACATGTTTATTCAGTGCAAAGTGGTCAAAGTAACCCACACTAAATCAAAGTGCCCCTCTAATTACTTATGTCAAACATAAATCTGACAGCACAGAAAAACCTAGATTTAGTATTCATTATTTAAAAAAAAAAACCAAAAAACAAAACACATCAAAAGAACACCACAATTAAAGTTTCCTGTGCAAATTTACTTAAGCCCAGCTGCCCCTAATCTTCTTGTTTGGCCAGTTTTAATTATCCCCCTCCTTACTGTAATCTGGCTCCAACTTTGAATCTACCTTCTGAGGCTTTTCATCAAGTCCTTCTGCCCTGACCTCCCCTCCTAAATCTTTCTGGACAAAGACAATTCCAATTTTCCCTCCATATATGGCCTACTGCAAGATGTCTCCCCCTGCTGTTCGCCTCCTTCTATTAACCTCTCCATCCCTTTTCAACAGACTTTATTTATCCCTTCTCTCCCTATTTCATGACCCAAACTTACTTTCTTCTCCCAGGACTGCCTCTTAACCGTCCTTCTCTAATCCATGCCCCCATCTCCCAATTTCTTTTGGCCCGCAGCACTGCTTTACAATCCTGGACACTTTGCCCCACTCTGATCCATTCCCTGCAGAAAGTGAAGGGATTTAGACAATAGCTGACAATACATGGGTAGTAAGAGCACCTATCAGTTATGAGGACAAACACACAGAAGCCATTATAAAAGAAAACTTTAATTCTGAGCTGGAAAGACAAAGAGTTATAGAGGACCTACCACATAATCCTGTCTCCTCTGGTAGACACAGGTAAAGTATATAATACAGGATAAAATATGAAATAGCATGCAAAACCCACTAGAGAATGAGAATACAGTTTATGGAATGAATAACTGCTGAAAGAATTTACATATACTTAGCAGTACTTCAGACAAATGGCATGATAAGGAAATATCCGAGGTAGAAGAGAGATGAATAGACTTTTCATGAGCAAATACTGAGAGCAACTTGAGCTACAAGCAGTCCACACTTACCTTATGATAAAACATAATGATCATGTCTAATTACTTTATGCACATTAAGATATTTTATACCACTCAGAAAACAAGATTCTACCACATAGACTGCATTCTTCTGACCTTCAACTACATTTATACATCATTTCCATCTGCAGATGTCCAAACCCTCATTAAGACTCAACCACTGAATGAAAGATAAGATTTTTCTGTTCAATAGGTCTTTGTCCTGTTGGTGTCGAAGAATAAATTCTTCCATCTACCATTTCTTCTCTTTATATTTATTTTTTCCATAGTGTTTCCACACAGTCTCCACTTGTGCACGTTTAACATCATCACAGAACATTAACTTCTGAATCACAGAGTGTTAGGGGTTGGAAGGGATCTCTGGAGATCACAGAGTCCAATCCCCCAACCAGAGCAGGACCACAATGTCAATTCTTTATTCAAAAACAAATTACACAGAGTAAGCAGATGAACAAAACTTTTTTCAGCTGTCACCGTAAAAGCCCAATCTCTTTGACACAGGTTCACTAAGTCCTTAGAGACTGTGGGAAGAGAGTGGGAAAAGCTGCAAAAGATGCAAGAGGCTTCCTTGCTGCATAGAGGCAGGGCACACATGGATTCATCCCCTTCCTCTGGGGTTCACACACACACAAACACAGAATCTGGACGTATTACAGCTAAAATGGATTTCATGGCTTCTCCTTGCAACAGCAAGAAGACCATCAAGTCTTCTCCTCCCTCTTTGTGTGTCCTCCTCAAAAACAGGACTGCTCTGGCTAAAATTTTATACAGAAGAGATTACAGAATCACAGAATGTCAGGGGTTGGAAGCGACCTCAAAAGATCGTCTAGTCCAGCCCTCCCGCCAGAGCAGGAGCACCCACAGTAGATCGTAACCCAGAAAGACTTCTTGCAATGGGGAAGTAAAAGGAAAAACATCAACCTGTGTTAAAGTTGTAACAACTTTTAATGCTCTAGCACAAGGAATCATGCTATAAAATGTATTAATGTTGACCCGATGACAAAATTACAGGAATCAACACATAACAGGAAGAGAGGAAACCACTGATACTATTTTTTTTTCTGCAAACACTTCTCTGTGAGTAATTTGTGGCCTTAATTCTGGTACCTGAAGTGTTAAAAATTGCCTGCATTTTCCTTGTTCCAAATATGAGAAAAATATCAGACATCAAACAATTAATGAATAGTGTGTTACACAGGTTACCTTTTAATCTTAAAAACTGACACATGAAAATGAGAAATACTGTGAGATGCTATGGTAAAGATGGGGTGGAGATAAGAGGGAAAAGCAAAACTGACCTGTGAGGAAGTTGTTGAAAGCCTTCCTCACCCAGTAATAAGAAAACTGTATTTAAAAAATGAGAAAATAAAAAAAAATCAAAGTCTTTGTCCTCAAAGTCATATCCCAACTGACAAATTATTAACACCAGTACGGTGTTATTGAAAAAGTGAGGAGAACATGTCTGTTTATACCTCTTAGCTCCCTGAAAGCCCTGACCAACAGTAAAAATACAAAAGTCGCTCCTGATTTTTTAGTCTGCATTGTTATGTTTTCATCAAGAAGAGTGAAGGGATATAATTTAGAATAGAATCATTTAAATTCCTTAAGAGATATCATGGGAGGGAACAATCCACAGTAGGAGGAGATCAGTATTATGACTGATCTTACTGTGTTCATATAAATAATCATGTTATTTTTAGTAGTTATATTAATAATGACTGTTATACAGAAGATGGCTGGTTTGTCTCTTCACTAACAACTCTTTAAAGAAAAAGGACTAAGCAGTAAAATGTGACAAGTTAACAATCATGTGTGACTAATGAAAGGCTTCTCTCCCTTCTTCCTCAGAAAAGGGAATGCAGAAAAAAAGCTTTGATTTATTTAAAAGGTGCCAAGATTTTCAGTAACTGTTGAAAACAAAACAGGCAAGTTCTCCACATAATCCTCTGTGCCTCCACTTAACCTGTAATATCAAGCAGTGTCCATTTTCTCACTGAAAGGTCCTCTGTGCTGGAAAAGCGCACCATTTTCAATTACATTGTTTTATCCTTTCTGCTTTGACAATTGTACCATTACTCAGGTTCATATGTTAAAATTTTTACCTCTCAAAATGAAAATCCTTACCTTGCTTTTTCACAAATTGAATTACTAGAGGAAGCCTATGCTACTATTGCTGGTGATACAGCAAAAGAATGCTCGTTTGCTCGATTTAGAACAGCAAGTTTCTATCTGCTAATATTTCGGTCACATGTAAACTATGCCTTCTGTGCATACTAGCAAGGAAGACTTGCTTGCCAAAAGCAAATATTACATCGTACTTACATAGCAACATAAACAGAGTATCTTTAGCTGTATTAGTTGAGAAGCACGTGGGCTGAAAAATTCTCAGATGAGAAAAACAGGCAGTCAGTTTATTATAGTCCCTTCAGATGCTGTTGCAAAGGCCAGAAATGTACAAACAGAAACATCCCAACTCTTACTTCATAATAGATACATATGTAATGCAGACTTGGTGTACAAAAGAATGTCACAAATCCTCATCCAGTGCAACAGAAGACTCGGCAGTCCTTAAAACATAACAGGCTTAGATATTTTTGGAGTTGAATTCACCCCTCTTCCCCAAAAGTAAACAAGCTTTATACGTCTGTATTAGCTGTGATAGCTTTCCAAGCTGCCACAAAATGTCCACACCACTAAGAGTTATGTTCTACTTTCTACACGCGCTTTTCTGCCACCATACCAGATAACCTATATTGCCTATAACAAAAGTCCTCGCCATCAGCTTTGCATTGTCAACAGCACTGCACACGAGGACCTCCCCAGCTGCCTGGGACAAATGGTTTTACGGAGCTCAAGGCCTTTCCTTCATCCATAGGAAAGGAGCCTGAGGAGCGATAAGGATGATGCTGCTAGTCTTGCCCTCGAGTAGTAAACTTTGGTTAAGCTACACCGGTGTGTTACCGTGTCATGGGAAACTCTACTGAGTCAATACACATATAAAGCTACAGGTACCGAGAGAAGAAACCGGACATCTCAACTATGAGGTCCTGAACAATCAGTCAATGAAACATTTATATTGGAAAATACCTTTAAGATCATCAAGTCTAACCATCAACCTAGTAATGCCAGTTCCACCACTGCACTCCTACTAATACAGTGCACACCTCTGCAGCAGTCGTGAAGACATACTCTGACCTTGAGGCCAAGGCTCTTCCAGACATGGACCTGCCACGCAGGTTTGCAGGGGAGTGAACTGTGGGACTGTGCCAGCTTTCCTTGTCTCTCTGCTGCAGACGCAACGGAGACTGCGTGCATCACACAGGGTCAGATGGCAGACTCCAGTAACACTTATTTTAAGCAAACAGGCAACGCAATTGCTATGCAGAATCACCTACTTTCTTCCCAATGACCTAGGTGAGCCGGGATTTTATCTAACAGACAAGAAGCAAGATCCAATGACTGAATGCTGCAATGAGAAAAATCCAAACGGAATTAACTATGAGGATAATTACTCACTGTAATAGCTTACTAGGAAGATAGTAAATTCATCACCACTTGAAGTCTTAAATTAGAAATACACTCCATCTTAGTTTAACACAGGCATTCAACAACTGCAGAACGTGGCGCACATGCGCAGCTCCCTAGGCACGGTGAGCTGACCGCCTCTCCCTGGGAAAATACAAACAAGAGCTGAGGGTGCCACCTCCCCTCTGCCTCCCACAGCAACATACAGGCAAAACACGTTATCAAACTGGTGATTAAAAACTCCCTAGTTCCAGCACATACCCATTTCTCAAACGCTAGGCTTAACACACAGGCTAGGGTGCTATGGCCAGAATGGCCTTAATGTAATTTTTTCATCAGCATCTGCAACATTGCTGAACATGGCCCTGGAGCTGGGATGCATTTCCAATGGGAAAACCTATGGACCTCAACGGTATAATGTGCTAAACCGCTTCACGAATCCATTCACATGGTCTGTTACCTAGCGTGGTGCTGCTCTGCAAAGCTGTATCGTTAAGAGCAATACATAAATCACTTCCAAGTAGAGTTGCTCATTATTAATGCAAACACAAAAGCAAAACAGCATTTGGCAGCAAGAAAGCTGCCATTAAGACGTTTGGTCTGAAAACCTCAAAGTGATTTAAAGAGTACCCAGTTGACTTCACTGTCTCCATTTCTTTCCTGTCCACTAATCATAAAAGTAATTTGGGGTACATTTCCCCAAATTACAGGTTTAACTGATACCAAATTGCAATTTTACCAGATGGCTAGTGTCAGCTTCTGGCAAAACTGCAGTATGATTTCTTGGACCGAATCTCCAATTCAGATGCTGCAGAAGTGCAACACGAACAGGCAGACACACAGAGCAGTAGCAACAGCCACAAAAAAGGTCAGCTCAGAACACAGAACAGAAAAGACGGACCAAAAAAGGTAATCTTTAACCAAAGTGGGGGAACAGACCTTGAGAACAGATAGCAACTAAATGTAGTTCAATTTAAACTTAATTTAGTTAAATTTAAATGGGATGAATGAGAGGAAATTAACACCAAGTATTAAACTCTCCCCTACCTCAGGACTGTTTGAGATAGATACCTCTAATGTGGAATGACAACACACAAGCAGATGAAAACATATATACGCTTTACACTAAAAAGCATTCTGGTGGTTAAATAGAGAAAGACTAGGATTGAGGCTGAGAAAAGTTAGAATCAAGAGCAGTGACTACTATTTATGAACATTTGTATCTGAAGAATTAAAAAAAAAAGTTTAAAATAAATATCCTCTTTTCAAGCAGTTCTTATATTGCCTCTAATAACCAAGAATAATCAACTTTCTTTACTCTCAAGAAGCTTCAAGGCACAGAATAGTACTTTCAAGCCTCTTAAAAATGACTAATGAAGTAAAGGAGAAGCAATACAGGTTATGCCATGAGAAGTACAATCTCTTTATTCTGCTCTGACACAGCCTTCTGTATCAGATTAAGCTTCTAGGAAAGATTATGAGGTTTTTACAAAAATAAGGAATACCTTACTGGAGTTTAAATATCTATCTAGTAATTTGAACACCACATCTTTTTTTTAAAAAAAAAAAAGCTTTAAAAAAATTCGAAGTCCTTCTCTATTATTCCGAGTATACAAGAGGATAACAGACAAGTGAAAAAGAACATAACTCCCAAGCTAACATCATCAAGACTTTCTACTTCAAGATCCATAGTGGACAACGCTTATTCCATGCTACTGCCAAAAATTTCTATTTTTAATTTCCTGTTTTCAGTACCCATTCTTTAAAAAGAGTCTGAAGGATGATTATCTATAATATTCAGCTGTCATGTAGTCCTAATTGCTAGGGGCAAAAAAAGAAAGAAGCAATTATATCAGTACTGTTAAAGCAGGTGGGAGTAAAAGGCCGTAATATATTACGGACAAAGATAATTTCCTATTTGTGTTTACTTTAACAGTTATGAACTGAATTTCTGAGATAAAAGGTAGCTGGGGATCAGGTTGAGGTAGAACACCTGCTTCATGCAAGCAAAACAAGATACACTGGTGTATTTTACCATTTCAGTAGGAAAAAGTACAGCTCAGCCTAATTCCTGTGAGGCTGCCCTAAAGGAAAAAGGAGTAATACACAGTTTATGAAGAATGCCTGTGTATCCACAACCCTAATTCACGTATTACAAAATGCCCCGCTGCAAAAATTCAATCAGATTTTATGCAGTATCCACTAGGCAATATTGTCTCCATTCCAAATACCGTATTTTCAAAGATGAACTCCGAATCATGTACTTTCTTCCAGAGCTAGTCAATGAACTTGTTAAATGTCTTTGCGTCAACATCTGATAAGAAGCCTTTGACTTGCATTTTCTTCCTTTCAATAAAAGCAAGAATCATGAAGAAACAGAACAGCAGCATTTACCAGACCTGCTGAAATCTAGTAATACATTGGTTTGTCTGCATTTTCAACATCCTCAGCAGCAGAAAGACATAATCAAAACAAGGTCACATACTACTAGGACACAGCAGAACAAACTCCCCTTCCTGGTGTCCCACTTAAAAGCAAAAAAAAAAAACAAAAAACAATTACGTTCTCCACATGGTATTAAAAAAAAAAGCCTTCTCATTAACCTCGTATCTCCAGAACACTGCCTACCACACATTGGTTCCTAAGTGTTATGGTCTCCATGCCACAGGGAAGCTTTCCGGCAGTAGATCTAAAGCCTGACCTTGCAGAACAACAAGGCACTTGCTGACAAACAGCATGCGAGATTGCCAGGTTTGAAGGAAGATGATATCCCAAACTGCCTAAAAGAACCTGGCCCCAGCCCAAACAGACTCTTAGCAGGCTCCACTGGAGAAATGGAAATGGTTGCAATTATTGTTATTGATTTAATGACCTTAAAGTGGCTCTCTGAGAATCTTATTTCAGTAACTGATTAAGCAGTATGGGTCAGCAGCAGGGCATTTGTCTAACAATCTATGGAAACCCAAATTTGCTTGGCCAAATTATTTATGGGACCAGGAAAGCAATTTTTTTATCTGCACAATCAGAGGTAAAAGTAGGTGCCTAGATAAGAATGTGAGGTGGCCTACCATATTAATGTCATGAAGGCAAAGTCTCTTTCAAATCCTTTGAAGCCATCAACTCTAAATATTCTCTAGTTGTCTAGTACAGAAAGATAGTGTGACCACAGGCAGTAAAAAAAGTTGAGTCCCATGCAGGAAAGCACTGGCCACAGGTATCATGAACAAATAAATGATTTACCTGAACTACTAACTAGATACTTACTGGTACAGCCTGCACAAATATTAAACTGTCTTAAAATTGGAAACTGGAATCATAATTTGAATGAATAAAAAATATGTTGTAGGGAGAGATCCTTTATGGCGACTAGTATCTTTTAAGGTGCTGTTACTGCTCTGTCACAGGATATTTCCAGTGGAGCTTCACTGAAGCGAACTCATTATCCCCTAACCTATTCCAGACAAATTGAGGCAAGTCAGCTTACTCAAGCCACCAGTTTTCTCTAACTTATACGATGTTGCTGGCACTGAATGAAGAATGACTGACGTGAACTGTTGTGAGGAGAGCAGATATTACATCCTTCAAGCAGAGAGCAGGTAACAGCTAGGGACCAATTAATATCTTACACCATTACAAAATAAACACATACCCTTAAACTTGAAGCTCCACTCTTTTATAAAAGCAAGCCATGTTTTATTGCTACCATTATGGATCTAAACTTGACTTTTGTCAAACTACCAGCCTGTCAGAGGTGGCACATACAAGAGTTGCTTTGCAACAGTGAACCCATCACACCATGGCAGCTGCAGAGAAGAAGAGGCCCTGAATTTTCAAGGGCACTGTTGGTGCATGTAAAGCGCAATATCTATCCTTTCCTGGGCAGCAGTGGTTAACAGCACTGGCTGCATTGACCAAACACCGACTGTACCACTCCCTGGCCCAATCTGGTGTGTGCCCTTGCTGCTGCATCAGGTGGAGAGCACTTCACAAAGGTGCTGCAATGCCACACAGCTGCCTTGCCCATCTTGGAGACCAGCACTTTTCTGAAGCAAGTAGACGAAGTTGCTCAGGCGCTGGAATGAAGTGTGTGTTGATGTTCAGAGGGAAAGACTTGCCAGATTGCTGGTAACAGGTGGAAAATCAGAGCAGCTGAAGGTGCAACCTGTGAGACAAGATGGTTTGTCTCTTACGTGCCACAGGGACACAAAACATGATAGAGATTGGAGCCTGAAGGGTCAAACCCTGCAGACTCAGGAGAACAGAGCTCTGCAGGCACTGAAGAGGCATGGCACACTTCTAGGTTGGTTATTTTCTAACAGAGGAAAGCTGTTCAAGAAAGACTTGTAAAATAACTAATTTAAACCAACTTTTGAGGCCATTATCCAATGAATTCAAAACACGGTTTTATAACTACCACATAAGTGCCTTTCACAGTTGTACTGAAATTCATGATGACAGAACGCCAAATCGGATGACTTTCTGAATAATACATTGGTTGTCGGTAACAACAGCACCATCAAAAACAGAGTGTCTCTATTTGTCCTTACTGGAAAACCTGGCTGATTAGGTTATGCCCTATGACAGGCATAACTTGAAGTCTGGAAAATGGACCTTACAGTAACCATTCTCATCACACAGCAACTCAAAAGGGCTTTCAATAACTGTAAGGCTCGCACTAAATAGCTCAACTTCTCAAAAGGTCCAGTCATCCACTTAGGAAAACAGAATATAGAACAAGCCGTGCTGGAAATGTTAAGTCCATCATGACCTTCAAGTCTCTGTGTATCTCAATTTTTCTTATAATCTACGTGCTTCCACGTTCTCAGGTGCAATGCTTAACATACAGTACCATTCTGTCTGAAATTCAGAAATCACTTTTCTGGTCACCAAGACATAGGAGTCGGCAATTTGCTCAACAGAAGCAATGATTAGATACAAATCATAGAATGGTACAAAAAAATGCAGTTGAATTTTCTGAGGTATTTACATTTCCACCTCTCTCATCTCAACGCGTGAGAAATATCTAGCACATAAACTTTCTTTCTCCAGTAAGCATCCTGGAAAGAAGCTAGGCTGTAAGATATGCTTTCATTGTCTGGTAACATTACTCACAGATTTTTATCAAAGCCTCACAAGAAGTTATTTTCTACTTGTAATAGTGCAGGGTTCATGTACTGAAATTCATTCCTAGGGAGTTCATAGCCACTCTCAAAGGTATTGCCGTTAACATGTGATAATGGCATCAACGGGGTCCACAGACACGCACTTACTCCTCAGACACAGGAGAGATCAAGCCTACGTTTCCAAGATAACTCATCTTCATGGGCAGGCATTGACCTGAAACCTTCAGTCTCTTTTAGGTGCTTCTGGTATCTTCTTCCAATATGTGAATGAACTACTTTGACACTGAGCACCATCTATTTCAGGACCATGGCTGCTGTCAGCAGCAGCTCCAGCACTCAACATTGAAGAACTGAGTGCTTTAAAAGTACTGGTCAGTGGAACTTTAGGCAGTTGTAGTTCTCTTTGGAAATTCTGCCCGAAAGCCACTTTTTATGGACTGCCCAAATAAAGTCTCGCATTCCTGGATTTTTGAGTGTCTGGGGGGCGAAAAAAAAAGCCTGTTGTACATCTGTCTCAGGAGGTTAAACTGTCCCAAATAGCAACATCTGCCACATCCAGTGCTAGGAGTCCCCAGGAAGAAACCCTAACACATTCGGAGCTGTTTTCAAGCACTTGGTAGAAGTGGACATGAGGCGGCAATTTAAAAGCCTGATCTCAAGTTTATTCAGTCTCATATGATAATTTCACAATAGAGAATGCATTCAGGAAACTTCTTCTGAAGAAAAGGCTCAAGCGACAGTAGCAGGACAGCAGGGTAGAAACCACCAAGTCTTTCAGCCACCAGTGAAGGAAGAGAGATTGCTTAAAGGATGCTTCATTATTTATACCCCAACATGGAAGTATTAAGCAGCTCGGCGCTTAATTTCAACAAGAAATGGTTGACTTAGTAGAAATCACATTATCAACCTCAAGAAGGCCTGAGATTTCTATGAGCTTGCACAGAAATTCTCCCAGTTACGCAAAAGAACTTTGTGAAACCTCTTTGAAAAGTGGAAGCTTCAGCAGATGTTCTAGCAAGACTTCTTCAAAATACAACAAATCAACTTAAAAAGTTTGAGAGCAGTTTTTTAACAGATTTTTTTAAAGATTATTTAGTTGGTCTTTTTCCTTTTTATTTGTGTGCATACAATTCCAGTGGAAACTGAACTATTAGCTAAGCTTTTTATAGCCAGAGATCTACTCAGACTAAAACAAGTATCATCAGGGAATCCTAGCTCACTGAATTAAGATATGGAAGTGAAACAGAGTACTCATATATTAATAATAATAAAAAAGTTTAGAATAGGTAAGGACTAGCAGCTAAGAGAGAGCAAGTGCTCAGCAAGCTCCACAGCACACTTACTCTGCACAAGACTTGTTTTGCTTTCAGAGTGGACTTCCTGACACATTAAAATATGCAATTTAAAGAAATTTTCAGAAAGAATAGGACATGCATATACTCTTCCTGAGGCATAGCTCAGCGCCCCACACCCAACCTGCTTATCACTGCATCCAACCAGATCTCCTGGTGTACCTGCGCACATAAGCATCACTAATCCGCTTCAGTCAGAATGAGCCAGGTTAGCTTATAAGTTTAAATTCGCAGCTAAGCAGATTCATTTTGCCTGAAATAGATTAGGAAGCACTCACACGAGCAGTTCCACAAACAGATTAGAGACGTGAACCATCTCCTTCAGGAGAGGGCCAAGACAGGCGGCACACGGCTGTAACGTGCCATCGGCCCAGCTGAACCCAAACGAACGCCCGCTGCAGACCAATAACCTCCACCTGGAGAATTAACAAGAGCTCACTTCAGATCCACAGTCTGTCCTGTTCCACTGCTTCCCTGCGTTGATAAGGCCCATCAGAAGCGAACCAAGGATATCAACACTACTCTTACAAAGTAGCTGGTGTCTACAGCCTACAAAGTGAGACACATCTCAGAAATCGTAAGAACCATAAAAGTGATATTTAGAGATTAATTGCTACCACTTCTTTAAGCAGAGAACAAAGCTGTAAATGCAATTAAAATATATAAATATTTTCCAAGTGACAAAATTATTTTCTTGGGGTTTTTTCAATTGATAAAAAAATGAAGAAGAGTGTACTGGTCAACCAGAATCATAAGAAAGATCCTATCTCACTACCTTAATTTGTGTGCTTCCTGGCAGTCATGTCCTAAGTGAGCATCCTGAGAAAGCTCATGAAGACAGATAATTTCCAGAGGGAGAATAAAGTTCATGCGTATATTCAGACAGCAAAGTGCCCACAGAATTTACCACTCGGCCAGAGTGCTTTACTCCCAACTTTGAAAACACTTTTTTTTAAAAAAAAAAAAACAAAACAAAACAAACTGAAGTTGTTAAAATAACCTCAGAAGTTTAACAAAATATAAGCCAAGTCTGCAAACACTCTGAAAGCATAAGCAAAGATATCATCAATTCCTTCACCAGTGGCTTCAAGAGACATGTCATGCAAGGGCATATGCATTCCATAACTGGAACTGTGATAAAGATAACAGATGTAGGGGGTTTGCTACCATTATGTTGCATTTACATGTGTCTGCTTCTGCTCTGCTACCACTTCTTGTTACTCACTTGTCCAAGAAAGTCTGAAAGAACAAATTTGCCCTAGCATTCTTTATCTAGAAAGCTTAACAGTTTATATGTAAGGAGAGCTTGAGATACAGATATCCAGACAGGATAGTTAAACTGTTCAGACTGATTACGAAAAATAGGGAACCAAAAAAGTTAGACCTCTGAAACCTAACAGAAAAGGACAGGCTGGGTTTTTTTGTAAACACCTTCCATGTGGACAAGATTGTGCTGAACCATCCAGTGAACACGTGGGTGGGAGAGGCAGGCACTTCTGAACTTACAACATGTTTCAAGGAACTGAGTATCAGCAAGGATTTTCCCATCCTTTTTTTTTTTTCCTTCATGTTGTGGTTGATTTTTTTTTTCTCGTTTATCAAATCCTCATCAATAAGCAGCAATGGGAAAGATTGCAACTGAATGTAGAAGCAGCTGCAGACTTTTGATGTTCACAGATATTAAAGTAGAAGACAAAAAACATAGGGTCAGTTTATGCCAACCAAATCTCTGTTGTTTATTCTGAAAGGTATCTGCAGTTGTTTCTGAGGATTCATTTATTTGCTTACAGGCACTTAGTGACCGTACGCTTTAGTAATGAAAGACAGTAGGGGTAGTGAAAAAATGATAATAAAGAGGCCTGTAAAAGTTCCACCCTATCTTTTTATCTTTTGAAAGAAAATCTGAGAGGGAAGAAATCTGACACCTCTTTCTAAGTGTCAACAGATTCTACAGAACATTCTAGGAACTGAATCTGTCCCTAGTTGTTCACATATTCTGTCTATCATTTCCATTATGCAGTACACCACAGCTGAAGTGCACAGCACTGCTCTGCAGCCTCAGTGCATTTCTGACAAAACCAGAACAACCACAGAGCTTGCTTCTTATTATGCAAATTAGTTACCAGTAAGCTTCGTGCCCACTATGTAAACATGAAATCCAAACGCGGGTGCTTTCATTTGCCCTTCACAGGGCAAATCCTTTCTCCAAGCACAGGTTTGACAAATACCTGCTAGGACCTCCCACTGTCAACACACACATACCTTTCCAGGGAGAGTGAGCCATGTGGCTCTTGTACATCAGGGTCCCTCATTTATATTGTCCAAAGGACAGTATTTGCTCAATGGAAGTCATAAATCTCAGACTAAGAGAAGGAATGTGTAAAATCAAGATATACAATTAGTTGCTTGCAGTGGGATAGATAACACTGCTTATAATTTCCTCCACTACTGTTTAAGGAAATCAGTGTTACTAACAGAGGAGAGTGAGACTTGATGACATCACAGAAAAAAATGTGTTTTGTGAAGAAACTGGAAGGTGAAGTTAGAATCTGAGTGTCACAACAGGGAATATTCCAGGCAGATGTCACCGCATAAAATTAGAAGTGAGCATAGGAAAAAAAAAAAGGCAAATAAATCATATAATGCAAGGTCTCAGACAAATTATAGATCATTACTAGATACAGAGTAAACAGGATCAGATCTGTTTAGCGCCTGTAGCCAACAAAGTGCATTATTGATCTGCTGTATTATGCAGGACTTGGAAAAAGACAACAACTCAGGAGTAAGTGTTCCAGCATATCAATTTTTATATTTAGTAACAGCTGAAACAAGCAGAAACAGACACTTCATAACATTAGTACTTGATTGTTTATTTTATGCTTCAAGATAAATTGGCTTTGTGCACCCAGAAAAGGAACACTGTCATAAAGGCCAGGAACTCAATTCCTTAATTTAATACTATTTCAAGCTTCTCTAACAATGGATACAAAGGGAGCCCAAGTAGCATTGTCCTTCCAGTATATTATTGATACTGTTAGGGTAAGAGTTTCATAATGGAAGCTAATAAAATGTTAAACCAGTCAGCCGGTGACACTCACCGGCTACACTAATGAATGTCTAAAGCAGCTGCAGCTTTTAGAAGCGTTTCCAAAAATTCTTCATCTCCCTGAACTCATTTTATCTGACATACCTAACATACGCTTGTGTGTGCATGATGCTGAAATGTAATGGCTGCTAAAGCACAACACAAGTTCCACATCATGTGAAAGCAGCAAAAATCTACTCACATCTGCGTGGAACTCTTAGCAAGAGCCAAGTTGTTTTAGAGCTGGTATGAGAGAACTACAACAGGATCCAATGAGCGCTGTTGACCAAATGAGCAAAACTAGATTCAAGACTAGGTTACAAACAATAGGCCCTCTCTCATCGTGACTAGTAGCGACAAAACTTTGACCTTGGAACAGCAACTGATTTTATACAATTAAAAACATGAAATGCAGAAATAATGCGTTTTTGAATTCTGAGTAAATGCAAAGACTGTACTACAATCCTTGCATGAAAATTAAATAAAACATTCTACTTGTAATAGATTTTGCCTGACACTGGAAGCTGCTTGCCAGTCATCAGTATAATCATTAATATAAACTGACTAAGCAGAAGACAAAATCTTTGTGTTATTAGCAGTACGTGACTGCATTTATAGATGCAGTAAATTTTACTGTAGAAAACAGCGAACTTGCGGTTCGAGGAATATCAATTCTGCTACTGTGATAGATGGCCTGTCAAGATACAATAATCAACTGTATACTTACACATTAAAAAATGAATTTTTACAGCAGCAGTACCTGCCTTCCTCAGCATCAAGGATATCTTAACTGGCCATCTGAGAATTTGCTTTTTAAAACCAGAAAGTGTAATTGCATTCAAACAGCATGAGTAAATGCATGAAATCTGTTATTTGTGAATAGAAGTGGCTAAATAAAGTGCAAAACCAGCAGTGTGTCTTTACTGTTCCCTCCTCAAAAAGCCATGCCAACTACAAGTGAAGTTTGACGCCATCTGTCACCTAATTACATCTTATATAATATATGTCATCGGGACATTTACCATAGCCATCACTCTGCAAGTGATGGCACAAGATTTAAGTACTCCACTACCTATATTTTCCCACCCATGGAACCACTGACCAACATCTGTAAAGCTGTGTGTGCTACAACCTCTTCAGATGCACTGGCTAACCTGGCAAAAGATTGCCAACAAACTGCCATCACCTTTTTCTTTCTCAGCTATTCCCACAAGTAGGCACTTGCTGTAGGAATTAGTTGCTATAGTCCTACACACAGAATTTTAATTCTGAGAGTCAAAGATCAATTACATACATTGGAATAGCATCCACTTCATTCAGTGTATAGAGATCAAGCACACACAGGAAATTCATATCTCAGCAGATTAGAAAGGACATTAAGAGTCCTTTCCGTAAGTTACAAGAATCTGATGCCACTGGCTTTTAGCACTCCTTCAGCCCACCACTCCACAAACAGCCACCCTGTGCACTAATGAAGACTGACAAAGCCTGATCGACTGACTTGTAGAGAAATCAAATCCTCAGCCCATTTGCTGCTACTGGCATCAAAGAACAGCAAGTGCTTGGTACTTATTAAGACTTTGTTGCGAGAACTTCAGTATGTTATAACCTGCATTTGGCTGGATCTATATAACAAAGCTTACACTGACTTAAAAGTAGACAAAAATCTGTGAAAACATCCTGATTAAATTCTTTCCAGCGGCTTTGTGTTCCCTTAGCACTACTCTCTACCTGTTTTACAGTCTGCTTTCGTATTTAATTTTCCCTGTATTTGTAAAGCCTGAAAAAAAATAACAGATTCTTCTCTGTTCAAGAAAAGATGAAACTTAGCTACCCATAACAAAGCTGAAGATAAATAATAGCTGTTAGAAAACGCCAGACTACCCTGCTGTGTATTGACTGACCAGGGGCTCTGCATAAAAGCACTCACCTCTCTAATGGAAAACCGTGCCTGCTCTGTGCTATAGATTCCTCTTCCTCTTAATGTGCCATCTCCTGCTTTTGCTCAGATGTGATGTAGGGGTAGGGTACAAGATTTAGCTAGAGAAAGCATAGCCACTGCCAAAAAAAATGAGATAAAATCTCTGCCGTATCAATACACATTTTGTATCTTTGCTCTTTCAGAAGGAGGTTCATGGTTGGGTTTTGTTTCATGGTAATGGACACACTTTTGTTTGGGGAAACGTTCCAAAATCCCAGTCATTTTTGCTATCTTTGCTGGCCATTGCCACTTCACAAAGAAAGACGCTTCTTCTCTAAGTTTGTCCACAACGGAAGCTATAGTCACCCAATGGCCAGGAGCTTCTCAGTCTAGGAAAGATTGCTCAAAGTGTCTAATAAGAATAAAACTAAGAATTGGTGATTTTTTGTCTCTTCAGGATAACATTATTTTCCCCTCCTCTAGAATTCTGTGGATTTAGAAGCTCTACAAAGATGAAGTACGCTGAAAATGTGTTAACTACTTATTCTTCTGAAGGTGAAAGTGCCAGGTGAACAAAACATTAAGCAAGATACACAAAGTACTTAAAAATTAACCTACATATAGGCGTCAGTGTACTTATCATAAGAAATTTTATTTGTAAAGGAGAAGCTACTAATGTGTATGTGCAAATAAGCAATATTAAAAAAAAAAACTTGGTTACAAAAATGGAATGCGCAGACAGTTTAGACCAACAGTATTTGCAAAACTTAATAGGTTTGTTAACTGCCAGTTGTTGCTGCTTTCTTGAGCTCCAAAATAAAAGCTGACACCAAGTTAACTGCAGGTAGGTGTATCAAGACATACAAGTATTTAAAATAGATAGATGAATAAATGGAATTGAGTCTCAAACAGGCAGGAGGAGCCAGCAGGATCTATGTACATTACTCACCCAAATTAGGTTAAGTGGCTTGCCAATTCATGTTTTCTTTTCAAATTCAGCTGGCACACTGCACAAATTCTGATGTCCTGCACTGACTTAGCAACATGATTTGCACTTAAGATCTTGAATTGATCGTGTTATGCAAGGCATCTTTCTAAGCAGAAAAAAGAATTAATGACCAATCTTTCATCAGTAAATTACCACTCAAAATTAAAGGTTGTTATAGGTTTAAGAGAAATAAATTACAGAACTGTTTTCCTAGCTCCTGTACTATCCCTTAGTCTGTGTTGCCTAGCTGTCTCCTTTCTTCCTCAATTTATGCCACTTAACTAGAACCTGCTCAAGAAAAATATTTTGTTGTCACTTCAGATATTGTGAGAAATAGCTGTGGCTGTGGGCAGAAAGCAGATGGAAAATGTTTTAGTATATATTAAGTTATGACATGTTCAGGAAGCCTCATCTACTCTGCATCCTGAATTGCAAGTATGGGCACAGAGGGGTTCAGAGAAAGGAAAGGTGGAACCTGCACCCTGGCTTGTATCAGGAACAGTGTGGCCAGCAGGAGCAGGGATGTGATTCTGCCCCTGTGCTCAGCACTGGTGAGGCCTCCCCTCGAGTGCTGTGTGCGGGTCTGGGCCCCTCACTGCGAGCAAGACCTTGAGGGGCTGGAGCGGGTCCAGAGGAGAGCATCGAGGCTGGGGAAGGGACTGGAGGGAAAGTGCTGGGAGGCGAGGCTGAGGGAGCTGGGGGTGTTTAGCCTGGAGAAGAGGAGACTCAGGAGGGACCTTATCACTCTCTACAACTGCCTGAAGTTGTAGTCAGGTGAGGGTCGGGCTCTTCTCCTGGGCAACCAGTGACAGGACAAGAGGGCACAGCCTGAAACTGAGTCAGAGGAGGTTTAGGTTGGATCTCAGGAAGCACTTTCTCACGGAGAGGGTGCTCAGGCACTGGGATGCGCTGCCCAGGGAAGTGGTGGG
>NW_009730133.1:0-28481 GCF_000703405.1 Apaloderma vittatum | reverse complement strand
CTTTATTGCCGTGTTCTGGCCGATGTGTTAGTCTTGGGCCATAGGCTGGACTTTATGATCTCAGAGGTCTTTTCCAGCCTCAAGAATTCTGTGATTCTTTGGGGCAGGGAGAAAGGTAAAAATTGACTATTACTGACAACCATGCATCTGGGAGGCAGCACAGTGAGAAGTAGAAAGCAAACAATGGAAGTGACCAGGAAAACAGATGGAGCCAAAACGCTTGGGGGAAAAATAAATAATCAAGTGACAGCTGCATTAGCTGGCACACAGTCCCCAACGGTTGGCAAAGACACTACACACGTACTTGTGAAGAACTGACACAAAAGAAACTGAAGCAGTAAAGTCCATCTTTCAGTAAAGAAGAGGTTACAGAGACCATTTTGTTTAAAAGTGTTAAAAAGACAGGAATCAGATCCGATTTTAATCCCAACTCCAGATGTGAGAATTTGAGTCTCTTCCTTGAGCCTCATTTCTCTAGCTATATTAAGTGGGAATCACCTTTTCAGAGGTATCTGGAATACCCATACAAATGTTTTGCTACCTTTCAGTCACTTGAGACTTCACTTTTCTTTGTGCTAATGTGAAGAAAATGAGATCTAGTGAGGAAACAGGTGAATACAGTCTAAGAAGTCTTGATTTCCATGCTCAGATTTGCCAGGGCCCTGAAGAGAGACCTTCAGCCTCTTCAGAGTCTGTTTCCCTGTTCATAAAGTGAGATTTATTTATGATATATACACTTCCCTGCAAAAGGGCTCTGAGAAAGTGAAAGGTAAATAAAGTATGAAGAATATCATTGCCTTGACAGTCCAACTTCTTCCTGCACGTGCATTACAACAAAGGCTCACATATCAATTTTTGTCCTCAGGGCCTATCAACATGCCCACAGAATGCAAACAAGGTGTATTTAGTGAGGTATTTTCCCACCTTCATTATTCAGTAGAAGTTTCCAGGGTGTATTTTATTATACATATTTTCTAGGTTGCTCAATGCTGTGGTACATATGCACGTTTCACAGTTAACTGCTTTATCTTAGCAACAAACAAGGTGAAAGAGTGATTTTTGTCTCCCTTCTGCAGACGGTCCTGCACAGAATTCAGCAAGGGCAGCTACACTGACCTTAACTGAGAAAACTAAGTTCCTGTGAAATCCAGGCTCGCATCTATAGCAATGCCAGAGTTCACAGTAGAGCTATGCTGCAAGTCTTGATCCTTACACTCAATTTTTTGAGCAGTGCACCTCTTCCCTCTTCAGTTGGTGCACCCATTGCCAGTTGCCTGTGATAATTACACTTCTTTTTACTCTAGCGTTTCCCTATCTCAGGAGGGCCTGATGACCAGACTAATACCTGGCCCTAAAAGAAAAATGAAACAAAATGTAAAAAGATCATGAAGTCTGTATGTCAGGCTCAGTTAGATGAGAAAGGAAGAAACACATATAATGCACATTATCAGAGAAAATCTCTACTAGGGAGATTTAAACCAGCATTTCTCTCTCCTCGGTACAGTATAGATATCTAATGCACAGTCATTTGCAACAGCCTCAGTCTGAGATATGAGAAATCATTTTACAGTAGTAGCTACATGTTTCTAAAATAAGGAGAAAACACCCCTCTGTACACATTACTTTCTTACGTGGAATCATACATTTCATAAGTATACACACAACACAAGTTAGACAGTCATCCTTCATTGTCATTAGTCCCCTCCTTAGAGCAACTGCAGGTTGGGAGAAAGGGAAGGAGCAGAGCAGGGAAAAAAACAAGACAAAGGGTCAGACAGGCTTAGGAGCTACTGTAGATCCCTTAAAGATGCGCAAAGAAACGGAGCGATGACTTCAGCTGCTTTTTAGGTGTTGAATGACAGTACCTCAAGTAAGGAAAAAGCCTTAAAAAATAATTTTAAAAAAATTAAGAGTAGTTGCAAGCACACATAGAGGGAGTGTGTTTGTGTCTGTGTGTGTGTGTAAAAGAGGTTATAACCTTTCATTAACTCAGATTCATCTGAAAAGTTTTTAATATAGTAAACTCTTACTGACTCACCCTGAAGGCTAAGATCTTGCTACAATTTACCTCAAAGCAATTTTTTATTGTCAGTATTAAGTTGCTGATAAAAATGAGGGATTTAAAATGTAAGTGCTGACACAACCCTAACTACAGTTCTGCACAGCATAGTAGCATAGCTATAATTAAAAAGACAGCCTACGTCAAGTAAAAAGCTTCACTGCAAACCTTTTTAGTGGATCAATACAGTATCATCAGTGACATCTCAATAAAGAGTGTAAAGGAAAAAAGAGGCTTCATATGGAATTAAGAAAAATCATAAGCATCAATAGAAAAACATCTATCTTTTCAAGTCCACACAGAACAAGCTGTTAAATTTGCAGATGTTTGTCTATTTTTCTTGTACACTAAAACTGCTAAGATAGTTAAGGTGACAGATAAAATTCTACCAAAACTGGAATAAAAACAGTGCTAGGGAAACGATTGTTTGAAAGCTTCAGAACAGAAACTTCAAAAAAAAAAAGCACATGAGAAAGAGTTTTCGCAATCATTTTACCAAAACAGTGAGCAGAGTATAGCATTCAGTTTGTGAGGATGTAAAACATTTTTAAGCAACTTAAAGTGTTGCAAGAATGACCAGAATGGCTCATACTGCACTGGCTTTACTCCTGATGTATTAGCTCAGTGGGTTGAGCACAGTGCTGACGACAGTGACAACACTGAGGTTGCGGGTTCGATTCCCGCTCGGTCCCCATGTATTGCCTGGTCTAGTCGAGAGGTGACGTCCCTGCCCATGACAGGGAGGTTGGATTAAATGATCTCTAAGGTCCTTTCCAATCTAGGCCATTCTGAGATTCTATGATCCCTGAATACCATCTACTAGCACCGAAAGTCAGCAAGCTCTAAGTCACAGCACAAAGTCCCAAAGAATAAAGGCTGGTAATTTGCAAAGTGAGAATTCGTTCACAGGAACCTTAAGCTACCAGTAAGTAACAAGTTTCTTGGAGAGCCTTTCAAACCAGCCAAGTACACATGTTCATTTTTACTCCAGTGATACTACTGCTCAAGAATCTGAAGATCTCTGTTGCTGTGACAACATGCCACTCTCCATCACTCATTGCTGACTTGTGTAATTTAATGAGTAAATAGCAACATTTGAGGAAGAATTTTGTGTGTGTATGTGTGTGAGAGAGAGAGAGAGTTATTAAGATTGTATACAAAAAGTTGGCTTGATTAAAATTGACAATATTTAATTTGAGCGCCAGAAGCTCCGTCTTTAATACTATTAACAGGATTGTCTGAGTTGTGGCACTTGTAATACTATTTGTATGTGAGTGATCGTACACAAATCAAGACTTGCAATTTCAGCCAGTTGCGATGAAGAAAAATTCTGTCATTCTGGTAAACTGTCCCAGTTAGTACTTTTGGGAAATGTCATTTAGTTCTGCAATTGATCTTTTTATTTTCTAAATTTGGCTTTGAGCAAGAGGACACGGCAATGATTTTCCTCTCTTACATTGCTGTTCTTATGATAATGGCAATATTGATGGCAGTAATAGCATTTTACCACAAAATGTTGTTGTTTAGTGGGTTGTCATCATTTTTCCTGTTTTGCCAACAACAGGAAAGAAATAATGTGCTGCCGTAAAAGAGAGAAAACACTTTAGCTTGACAAAGTCCAAGGAAAATAGAAATACTAATATAGAAAACAATCTTTAAAGAGTTTGTATAGAAAATAATCTTTTTTAGAGTGCATAGATGTCAATGCAACAAATGCTGGATTAGGGCTCTGTGGTACAGAACACTCTCCATCAAGGGAATGAGCAGTACAAATTAGCTCTGAATATTCTTACGGTTGAACCTCAAACTTAGGGTTACAGCATGGGTGCAATCCTGTGCTACACTATGCAGATGGTCCCACTCCATAATCGTAGTGGTTCCTCTGACCTTAAACGTCTGTTTGTCCTTTCTTCCCCTGCATGGTTCCTCGGCATAGTCTGTTGTCTCCCACACACAAGCAGTGTCCTCCCTCTCAGGGCTCTGCACCTTCTCCACCGTCTCCTCATACAAACAACGTCTAGGAAGGTTCTCTGCCACCTAACTATTCAGAAGAAACAGTCTGTTGCTACGTAAAGTTATTATTTGGGGTATTCACAGTCCATTTTACCCTCTCTGCCCTTCTGATTACAGCAAGGCATCTTTTTTGAATACGTAGCATCCCACCACCTCCAGGCTCTCCACCTTAAGCCTGCAAGGTTCTTTCACTGTTAAGCTGCTGGCAGACAGAACAACCCACCTATGTTGAGTAGGACCAGTTAAAACCAAACAAACAAAATCCTATAAATCAACATTCATTCATAAAAATCACAGGCCACCATACTTTGGAATTCAGCAGAGTCTTCTCTCTTCTGCTGTTTATAATGATGCTAACCTCTTAACCGAGAAAGTGGACATAAGATGGCACAAATGAAGAAGTTCCAAAAAAATACGTATCTGCTTGCTTGGCTGAAATACTTCGTGCCACTGTCACATGACATGTTACCTGGTTTTGTTGTGCCTTATGCAAAATATGGGAAGTAGTATCTCCACAGGAAACAGAAGTTAGAAACTGTTAATCCTCTACATCAGTATGACATAATGTTTAAGCATGAAAATCCCTTTACAAGAATTAATCTTAAATACACTAAAACATGCATAGTTATGCTTTTTTATTGGATATACCTAGATTTATATTTTCTCTTCATTCCGCAAAAAGAAGGCTTTGATTTTTAACTTTTTTTTTTTAAAACATTATTCTTAATAGAGCTAAATTTAGCCACGTGGGAGTTACCAGGTTCATTTTAAACATAACAAGACTGCTATCTAAAATGCAGAATTACGGTCACGAATTGTATTTCTGAGAGAATAAAGTCTGACATTCAGATCCCATAATAAGTTTTAATGACAACAATTTGGAGGGCAGCAGGTAACCAAGAAAACACAAACTCCAACTATAACTCTTACGTGTATATATAAATGCACACACACACTGCATGTTGTCTGCAAAACCACACACACTGCATGTTATCTGCAAAACCAAAATCAAAACTGTGATTCAGCATCTGTGCAACATTCTTACATACACAACTAATAAAAACAGTGGCTTACATCAAGTTTTTCCACCCTCTAGTAAAATCCCTGTCTGTTTCTGGTTCCTAGTTCTTTGTAACTTACTGCTTCTCCACTTAGTATCCATCTTTAACTTCCTCAACTCTTTGTCCAATTTTGTGCAGGACTTTTTTTTTTTCCCCAAATATTTTTTCTTCACTACTGATACTTTTCTAGTCTGAGGTAAGGACTAAACATATAATAGTCATTTACATTCTTATAAAAAGAGTATGTCTGACAAATTTTGAGGTGCAAAATATGCCACGTGTCTACCTTTATGGTCACATTATTTTACTCTCAACTCAATTCAACTTATGTTTAGACGAGGCCCTAAAAGGATCTGCAATTATGAGTAGTAACAGAAATCACCAGAGGGGACAGCAAAGGGGGAAGCTGTTAACCAATTTGGTCAATTCCCCATTAAGTCATCAGATACAAAAGCTCTCAACTGATCTGGGAGGTCGGGGAGAGTGAGAAAATCAGTTTAGAAGATCATTCTCTTTTGTCTTTAGCTACATAGACATTCACAAATAGCAAAGTGCACGCTGAAGACTGTTGCAGAGTTTCACTCCACAGCTCCGCCTCAGAAACAGACCTTGCTCATTGCCAATATCTCAACACCACTGCATGAGTCAAGATCACTGGAAATAACTTACTCTTAACCTAGCTCCATTGCTCCCACAGTCATGCAAAAATTCACTCATTTTCTAGCCTCACCCCTTCTCACTCAATTCAAACACTCCCCAGGTACGGCACAGGCAGCGAGCATCCCAGGCAACAGCCCGACCCCAGACCTGCTCAGCCACTCTCTCTTCCAAATCATCTGCTCCTCGAGCAAGCCCTGCTCAAGTGAGAGGCCAGACCCCGCTTGTCCAGCCAAGCACAGACCAGCTGGGGAGGCTGAGCTGCTGCTTCTTTCTGTGCAGACTGATGATGCCATTAAACATATGTTTTCTACTGATGACGCCATTACAACATATGTTTTCCAGGTCCCACTCTTCACCAAGCGCTACCCATATCGCTGTACTGCTAGGTCAGAAGGGATAGTAGGTCTATGCTCCACTTCCAGAATATAGAGGAAACATTAGAATTTCTCAAAGGAATGAAATATTTTGAAAGCATTACACAGTGATTTTTTCATTTACTTTCCACAAAGAGATCAGTAAATATAGGTACGGGGTTTCTCCTACTGGCAATCAGGTTCTCCTCCTGCATCGGCAATCCAGCAAACACTTTCAGTTCCCCTAGAAGTTAGTATGGTTATGCAAAGCAGCACGTGCACACAAAACCCTAGTACTATCACATTTCAACAAGATCAAATTAAACTAGACTGGTTAAAAACTAAAGTCCTTCCAGGAAACATCCTTTTGTCAGTACTTCTCTGGGAAACACCTCTAAGAGGAGTTATGTTAAAGCAGCTAAAAAGCATTGATTTCTATAAGATCAATATAATTCTCTCACACGATTTTTTTTAAAACAATTAAAGGAATGTAATTTGTTGGAAGATTCCTTTTGCTGCCACTTTGGGAGACACTTGAAACATGCAACATTTTAAGTTTACAAAACCACCCTACTAAATAGCGTGCACAATTAAATCAGTTTTGGAAAATGCTGAGGCCTAATTACCACAGTTAATGTTCAACAGCAGACATACCATTTAAGATAAAGCTGGTTTCTTTGCGAGTTTAGTATGGGTTTTTACTGTGTTTAGTCTGATGTTTCACAGGCTCACGTTTGGTTCTCATGGAGATTTCTTTAGAAAATAAGTTCTTTTCAGTGTTACTGTAGCAGCTACAACTGCAAATTATCTTCTGGCTGAGTAACAGGACAGAAACTCTCATGGAGGGTTGGACTAAACGATCTCTAGAGGTCCCCTCCAACCCCGAACATTCTGTGATTTTAAATCTGGCAAAGTGCTGACTTCTCTTAACGAGAGCACCGCTGAGGTGCTGGAACCTGAAGCAAGATGCTGTATGTAAGGCCTTGCTGCCCCATCCTCCCGGGAGGTGGCAGCCCACCCTGAGGTCGCAGTGGGCGCCCACGGGCACCTCAGACTGCGCTACCCAAGGGGCACCCACATGCACCAGAGGCACTTTGACGAGCCTCCAGCTGAACTTGCAGACCGCTAGGTCCAACCTAAAACAATTCTGATACTACTACTCAATTCGTTCCCTTACTCCAGCTCCGTTAGCGCAACTGCAGCGCGTATTATCAGTATTTACAACCATTTCAGTAATGTACCATTCTCGACAGAAAGGCCCTTTTCTCTTCCCCGCCCTAGCTACAGCTTAACAGAGTTGTACGTTTTGCAGTGCAGTTGTGCACACAACGCGCTACTATTTTACAAAGAGAGCCTATTTTCCCCCGTTTTCTCTGAAAAATGCAATTATTTCCTACTATTTTCCTGAGTGATTTACAAAGATTTTCCTCCTGAACTTCAGAATGTACTTAAAGAGCTATTTATCATTGAGTTTAGAACCACAAAATACAGCAGATCACATAATCTTTCTCGCAAATGCTTCTGTAATATAAAACATTATGGTGGCAAAATTCCCATATAGTATAAACTAACATTGAGAAACATATTTTTAAAAGTAAAAGCAAATTATTTAAGCTTATTTTTCTCATCAAGTTAACTCTTTTAAAAGGAAGTGATTTTTAATTATTCTTTCTCTTAAGCTAATAGCTGTGCTTCCTATCACCTGTTAAGGCAATTTAAAGTAAGTAACTGAGACGCTATGAGATTGTTGCCTCCCAACACACCTTATTTAAAGTCAAATCACAGAACTCAATAATCTCTAAGTAAATCCTGCAACCCAAGCTCAGTGAAGTGCTACCCGCTACCACAATCGCCACCTTTAAAGCTACTCCTCTTCAGGTTCAAAAAACATGCTTGGGCTCATTCTGCTACTCCAACACAATTGACCAGTTCTTTCAGACTGTAAAAACATATTGTATGCTGGAGAAATGGGAATTTGAGTATCTTTTCACATGTTTAAATTGGTGAGATGGAAACTTACTTCTGCGAAGGGACTCATGCTCATTTCACAACAAGAAATCAAACAAACAACAAACCCAAAACAAAGAGCCAGAACAATCTGAAAGTAATACACTACATGAACAAATGTGGAAATATTAGTGTGTTTTCCCCACTAGGAAAAAGGTGTAACAAATTATATGAGTGAGAATCAATTTTCTTTTAATTATTTTAATTATTGTGGAAAGCATAATTAAAAACTATTGGGTTTAAATAAAATGTTTCTTGCTTGCTAATTTTTGCTGAGAACTGACTGAAAGATCTTAAATTCTTAGTTTAGTTTAACCATGATTAGGTTCCACAATTTCAAACCCAGCCACCTTGATTTACTTTGGGCCACTTAAACCACAGGATGCATGATCACTTGATAAGTTACTACATATTTGTTCTTAGCTATTAGTTATTTAATTGTCTATTGGACACAGCATACCGATGTCCTCAGACCAAAGTGAGCATTATCCTCCAAACTTCAGCATCCTGAAGTTATCTTTTGACTGTTGCTTATTTAAAGGTCTATATGAGACTCTTCTTCCTGATATGTATTTTTTCCCATTACCTTTCACTCCAAAATAGGCACAACAACAATTAAAAGCCATTTTTAATAACTCAATGGGTTTCTTTGGTTTTAAGTTTTCATTCTTATATGATACGGCACATAACAGCAAACAAGCACTCAAAAAGGAATGTTTATTCTTTCACGGTAATAGATTAAAACTAAGACTTTTTTGAAAGAGAAAAGAATTGGGTATAAACTATTAATAAGCACTGTATCATACTCTGTGCTCATAGTACTCTTCAATTAACTTGGGGACAAAAGGTGCACTACATATCTTAAAAGCTCTAAGAGTTTAACAACACGTTTCAATTTTATCAGCCCAAGATAGTTTCATCCAAATGGTAGACCCAATTAAGCTCCCCAATCCCATTCACTGGATCACAGCTCCTAATGAGTTTTTGTATGGTAAAATCCATATTCTGATATGGAGTATTTGCTGTTTAGTTCAGTGCCATTTGTCTTCAAATTAGAGGCAGATTTCTGCTTCCAAAGCATAATATATTAACAGAAAAATACAACATTTAATAGCAATCCCCAAAGAATTGTTGTATACTCTTATAGACAGACCTGGACTACATTTAGCACGGACCAAATTCTCAGGAAATGCATAAAGCACATGCATTAATGTGTTTTAAGTGGCTATCGGGAAAGGAGATAAGTTGACGTGCGTAAAACTAAGACAATTTCCAGTTCTACACAGAAACGATTTTACAAAGAATCGGGAATCTGAAGCCAGTATTAAAAAAATTCAGTGAATTTCAATGTTATTGCAGAATACAGCAGAGAAGTTTTATTCAGACAAATTAGACGTTACATCTTTGAGCATCTAGCAGTTTCAGAGCAACTTGAGGCTGCAATCAAAACATCCATTAGACTGTTCCACGTTTCAGAACAAGCAAGCAAGTGGTTGTCAGTGCAGCCAGTAAATCACCTGATCCTATTACAAAATCAATTACTGCAGCACATTTCTATTGCTACACAACCTGATAATGGCAAAATGATATCGGATAGCTACAGCAAGGTCAAGAAAACTGCTAAGAACATCTGAAATTTGTCTTTTTATCATGTAAATCCAAATTATAGAGCACCCTTTTAATGGTATAGTTTAAATTTAAAATACAGTTACCTTCTTCGGTTGATTGAGACATTCAATGGATAGTCTCTGCAACTGCTCTGATGTATGACTGCAAGAGAGAAGATTGGAGCAGCAGGTCGAACAGCCCAGCCTCTTCATTAAAGAAGAAATAATGCTGCAGCCACAGCCACACATCGACTTCCTCATCAGACGAGTTTGTTCTTAAAGAAATTAGGACCAGTACTGTCCCATAAACACTCAAAATTGGCCAGCTGCCTCATTCTGCAGCGCCCTGGCTGAAATCAAGATTGCTAAACAGAAAGGGGAAAAAAAACCAAAACAAAAACAACCACCCAACAGTGTTTCTCAAAAAAAATCTCAGCCAGTCTCATCAGCAAGCAATACCTCGCATTTAAAAAACCCACGTCCGTTTTTGCCTCTAGTCCTCGTTGCAAAGTAAGCTGCTTTGAAGAGACGGACAGCTGCCTCACAGAGGAGCAAATTCAGGGATGGCAATCTCTCCAAACTGCTTGCTGACTATTCTTGCTGTGGCTTTTGGCACTTCAAGTCTGTTTTAGCCTCCCCGGCAGCGCAGCCTATCCTGCCTGGGCCCCGGACCAGGAGGTTACGCCAGCAGCCAACAGCCGAGAGCCCCACCCCGAGCAGCCCCACGCGCTCGCTCGCCCACCCACAGCATCCTCCACGCGGCCATGGCCTCCACTCCCTGGCCTCCACTCCTGGCAGCCACAGCCCTGAGCAGGTGATTGCACACGTCCAGAGCTGCCAACCTTTTGTAACGCCTCTGCTTGAAAAAGACCTTCCAATTACACGGGAGAACGACAAGACCTGTCTGACTGCTGCACTCCGACACTGACTATTTGCAGCGTCTGGGAGGGGGGAAAAAAAAAAAAGAAGAAAAAAGAGGAAAAACGAGAAAAAGTCTTCTTGAAAAGTCAGAATCCATGAGAAAAATGCTACCCAGGTCTACCAGATCCTGAAATAAGAATGGCTGCTACAAAGCCAAGCGAGTGAAAACAACACTAGGAAAAAGCCAACAGAAATTTAAAGCTGGGAAGAAGCAAGCATGACAAAATTTAAGGTAGAATGTCCAAAGGTACCACAATGAACTCTCAAAGCAAGTTAGAGGCAGATCATATAAGCAGCTTTATTAAAGTCTTTAAGGAGCTCTTTGCTCTGAGAAAAACAGGAAAAAAAGGCAAAACTAATTCAAATGAGCTGTCAGACAGGTCTTCTAACTTTTAAAAAGAAGTATACTCTGTTCAAAATACAATACTCAATACCACTCTAGCAAAAGTAACTTACTGCTGAAAACATTTTCTCATTTGCAAGGGATACTAATGCAATAACTCTATACTTCTTCCTTTCTACAGAAAAAAAAATTACAAGTAATATTGTAAAAAGCTCATTTTAATTGTTTAAGATGGTATGCAATACTATTTCTGAAAGTAGAAGGTCTCACATTAACACAACTGCTTAACCTTATTATGGGATAATCTGACGAAATAATTGTCACTCACATTTATACAGCTATCAGAGCTTGTTCAATAGCATCCTCTTTAGCAAAAGGTTAACAAAAATGCAAGTGATGTGAAAGCAGCTGGAATTACTATAGTCACAAAAAAACTTCTCATTTTCACGCTGCATTGAAAGCTTAATTTCTCTCCTGCTCTCTCTCCCCTCCCCTTTACTCTTTCTCTGTTTCCCCCTCCCTTTTCTTGGTTTAAAGCTGAATTGAGCCTCTCCCTTCAACCTTGCTCTGCCCTTTTGATATTCGTATTTCTATTAAACCAGTTTCCAGTAGCATCTATATACAAGCATGAACAACAAACTGAACGATAAAAAAGCCCTGCAGTAGATAAAGACTACAGATGCAAACAAGGAAAATAATGCAGTAACCTTTTACTCGCCTGCTGGAGGTACTGTCTGCTGCACAGAATTTTAAATCCTCATCTGCAGATGCAATTGAGCTGGTATTGCCAAGGACTTTGCTCTTCCTGTGCTGATTCTAAACGGCTATTCATCGAAAGAGTACATTATATAGAAAATTTAAAGTAGTATCAGGTGAAATTACTTAAATGGCTTGAAAGGCAGAATCACCTTTCAAAAAAAAAAAACAAACCCCAGCTATGGCTCTGACCAGCCACATTTCAGAGATATGTCAGACACATTAGTGAAGAAAGTCTTAGTGCTGATGCATGCTTGCCAGCAATGTGCAGGATGTGGAAGCAGAGAGAGCTAATGAAAAAAAATTAATACACAGATTTAAAGTGCAAGGATCATGCTCTAATGCTCAACATTTCACATGTCCTGCATACCACAAAAATCTCTTTGCACAAGCATCTATTGTTTATAAAGCTAGGGAAATGTTGTTAAAAGTAACATCCACATCCCCCCTACTTCAAATCCTGGTCTCTCAGTAGACTGCAGATCAGTTCTAATACAAATATTCTTACTGTACTTGTATTTCTGATAAATAGAAACGCTAGCTTTTACCTTTGGTGGCATGTAGCTAAGGATTACACAGATATATTCCTTAAAAGGAAACAGACTAAAGGAAAGCATCAATATTTGGGATAATGGTTTCAAGTCTAACAGAGTTAAGAAGTGCAAGGGTACTTCACTAGAATTTCTATTATTCTTGGTAGAAATGAAGCACCAGCAGCGAAGCCCGCTATTCATTATTTATGAATTTTTCCCCTCCTCATGTCAGTTTCCTTAATGTACTATTGATCTCAGAACGGATGCAGACAAAGCCACCGACTGACAGACACAGTATCCCAGAATAAGTATCTACAACATAAATTAATATTTTTAAGAATATTAAAGTAGTATCACTGTGGGATTATTTTTATTTGGTTTTTTGCCTATCTGTGGGCAGCAGAAATAAAGTCCCACTCATAGTAATATAGTTGGAGATAAATTTCCCACCCCACACCAGAAGCATCCTGCTGTTCACTTTAAAACACAAAAAAAGACTAGCTTAAATTTTACACTGGTATTACCACTACATTTTGTTTCTTCTACTTTCCTAGTGTCTTATCAGCAAAACCTTCAACACACCTTTACTCCCTATGATATGTTTTGCCTGAAATTAGACTTGTTTGCTATGAATATTTTTCTTACTTCCCTGTTTTTACGTGAAGTAGTAAATGCGTGGTGTTGTCCATAATACTCATTGAGAGGGCAGAGCCATGAAGACAACATCCGCAGAACTGTAGTTACCTTTCAGAACAACAGCTATTTTTATCACTATATTGGCTCTCATGAATTCCACAAACTTGGTCAAATCCAAACTTAAAACACAGAGCAGGATTGTTTATGATTTAAAGAAATATTTAGCATACTAACAAAGCTTCCTTGCAATATTCTTCATTACAAGTCAGAGATGTTTCTATTTTTTAGGAAAAAAAAGTAAAGAAATGATTGCACGCTAAGCGAAGGCCATACCCTCCTGTATGCAAAATCTCAGTGGGCAAACAGCCAGACACACTCTTAGTTAAAGAGCCCGGATGAAATATCACTTGGACATGGAGAGTGGAAAAGACTGTAGACTATGAAAAGTACAAGTACGACAAAAAAGGTGCAGAATATATACTTCACTTAATTATACACCTCACTTAATCGCTTTCAAGGATATACATATAGAAACGATATATAGTAATGGAACACAGTTAACTGAACAAATAATCAATGAAATACAACTCTGAACTCATCCTACATAAAGAGTCCCACCAAATCAGTGTAGCACAGGATAAAGTAACACACAACTAGGGCAAAACCAGTACACCGTATACAATTTGTTGTAAAGTTTCAATGCCTAAACTATTGCTAAGATCTAAACATACAAAACACGGGATACACAGTAAGATACTCAAACTGAAAAGAGCCAGCAGGTTTATTTGTTACATATTTAGAAAACAGCAAGAGAAGCTAGAACTCTTAAAGGGTTTAGTAGGACAGAAGATACTTCTCACAATAGATGAACAAGTTCTAAGGCAACTCTCTGAAAGACAGTTGGGAACACCAAAGACCCCTTGAGCTTGCCACACAGCCTAGCCAGCTCTCCTCTTCTGTCTGCAGCCAGTTCCACTTTCTCAGGAAAAAAAAAAAAAAAAAAAAATCCAACACGCAGAGCAAGCCCCTACATCATACTTTTCAATAGCTGGTCAAGAAAAGGGCTGGTTGGTAGACTTCCTTGCAAATGAATGCATCTTCTCCTGGTTGAGGGTCAAATCATTGCTTTGGAGCAAAGAAACAAAAACATCTCCCCCAAATAAACTTCACAAAACCAACTGTTTTCAACACAGGCTGCACTTTTAATACAGTCAAATGCACATTTGCTTGTGCAAGGCAAAAAATTAGCACAAGATAAGAACGTAGGCTTTATGAAATTATTTTTCAAATGAAGATGATAGCAATCTGAAAGAAATTCTGTAAATCTCATTAAAATAATAGAAGAACTTGTAGTGCCATGAACTGAACCTAAGCTATGTATTTTTCATAATCTGCAAAGCTTCTTTAGTGGCACATATAACAGACTAAGAATCCTTTTATATACAGGTAAATAAATAAAAATAGCTTCTAATTGAAGGTTTGCTAGTGGTAATAAAACTTTTAAAACCCCTCAATTGGGAGAAGCAGCAAATTGCTTTAAAAACTACATCATCTGCTACGCTCTCAAGATTCCAACTTACGGATGCGAAAACAGTCTTTGGGGGTTTTTTATTAACAAAGAAAAAGCCATCATAGCAGACAAGTACACTGTCCTCTGCAACAGACAGGTTTCAAAGCAGTTATAGGAAGGATGTAAGAAGGAATGTCCAATTTCACCCAAGACACAACACAACAGAAGTTGTGGTTTTCAGCTTCATTAACTTTTCAAGGTCCTTTCCTTCTGCTAGGGTAGGAAAGAGATGAATGGGTAATCTAACTCAGACTCATTCTTTCCCGTCACGCAAGTGGAATCACAAAAAGAATAATAATAATAAAAAAAAGTTGAGAAAATGGGAGACAACTGTCTTTTGTTCCAGAATTATGCAATTTATACAAGCTTATGCAGAACAAACACCAGCTACTAGCTGCACCTCCCAAGACTCCCATCTCGCATCTGACCCCCCCTTGTTGACAGGTTTTCTCATTTGGAAAACAAAACATCCAAACAGCACCCCTCTCCAAAAAAACCCCAACGAGTGGTACTCTTCCCAACTTCAGCCTTAGACACAGAAGGAAAAACGCAGTCCTAGCATTTGCCACACCAGGATGTGTGTTCTTGAAGCCTCCTGGCTATCAGTGGACTTGCCATCTTTCCCCTGTGCAGCACGGCACATGACCCAAACCCTGGCTTCCAGGAGCACAAAAGCGCTGCTATGCTGGGAGGTTTCACTCATCTCCTCTAAGAGTCCACACCACTGCCACTGTAATTTCTTGAACTGCAGCGACACGTCCCAACTAACTGAACTGACAAACATCTCAGCAGAGATAGACAATCGCCATTAGCCATCCAAATTAGAGACTCCTTTTGCCTAAAAGTACACACACGTTGCCTTTTCATTAACTCCATACTGCGTTCATCTCGCAGGATGTTCATCTACATGGACTGTCTGTCAGAGAGTAAAATAGGTGACGGGATACCAGCTCCTTCACTATCATTTTGTAAGAACGGGTCTGTCACTTAAGAGACTTGAGATGTATTTATTCATTATACCTGAGACCCACATAGCAAGTGGATTTCTTTGTCCCAGCTTTGCTACAGTACTCATCCCAGCTGAAACATCATTTGATATTTATTGCAAGTTGATGCAGCAAGGAAGAAAAAGTTGCTCCTGTATATGATTGAAGTGCTCTCAACATTCATTCCAACATGCTCATACACAGCCCCCCCCAAATAAAGTTTAAAATAGAGTCAAAGTATATTTTACACTCTAAAATTTAATCATTCCAATGCACAAGAGTTGCATGCTATGGAAAGTTGTAGTTAAACTTTTGAGAATCTCCTGTATCCCCTGTTACCTAAGGACGATACATAGGCTGGTGTCCCTATTCTGGCCATGCAAAATACCCTCACAAAGCCTTTCTTATCTCTATGTGCTCAGTTGCCTTTATTGCAGGCAAGCAATGGAAAATGGGGAAAAAAAAAGAGGTAGGGGAAGGAAAAATCACTAGCATTTCTTTGACTGAGTCCTCCAACCACTGGTCCTGCCTCTCTAGCTAGCCTCCCTGTACTTCACTCTCCAGGAGTCATATTTACCTCTTCAACTAAAAATCACACGTCTTGAACAATTCTCAGCACCTGCTGAAACAGAAGAAAGTCCTTTCTACCACCTGCCAGCTATATGTGAGAAAAAAAGGTTTAGCCCATGCAGTGAGTATAGTCTAATGAGTAATCAGTGTGGGGCTTGTAAGGATGTCTCCTGCGAGAGCAGGAGACGATCCAGTGGCAGATTTCTGGATGCCTTTTCTAGTGGGCTTAAGGACAACAGATTTAATAATTTGGCTTGGGAGCTAAAATCACTTAGCTTAAGTAGTGCTGTTGATAGACATGTGGTTCCTGGCATCAGATAGGAAGCCTACATTTGAGTCATGAACACAGGCAGTAGCAACCACTTGCACCAAATTAGGTATGGAGCTATTACAGCTAAATACAGGGACATCTGCCCAGGAGTTTCTTCTTTCTTCCAGTCCTCCCAAATGCACTTATGGCTTCACTGAGTAGTCTCTTTACTTCCCCTTCCCTTCTCACCTGCCCCCTGAAAACCATCTGTACAAGACAGTTTTCTCCATAGCACAGGAAAACAGCTGGAGATTATAAGCCAATGGAATACAAGAAGTCAGTAATGCTTCAAATAAAGAGTAGATTCACACCTCCTACTTGTTTTCAGTATGCTAAAATATTACTGCAGAAGTACTAAAAGTTGTTAAAGATACACACAAACGCCTGTTGCTAACAGCTGGTGATTTTTCTCCTTTAGAGCTCTGGGAAGCAGTTTGGGAGAGCCACTTAGCTGACTGCCAAAGTACAACCCAGTATTGAAATAGTTAATATTTTCTCCTCAGAGGTAACCCTCAGCGCAAGCACAGAATGTTTCTCTCCGAGCTCTTGTTTCAGGCTATCTGCTGATTTAAGAAGGAAAGACTATCAATTTATGCTTGGTACTTCTTTTTAAAGGTGACTTAATTATGAGTGCTACCCCTTTTCAAACAAAGGCAATGAAAAAAAAAACACAAAAAACCCCAACGAAATAGTGTAAAAGAAAACTGACGTCTTCTAGAAGGAGGGACACTGCTGTAACACCTTAGCCTGTAATAAACATCACAGCGGAAGCAAGTGGCTCGCCATTTGATGGTAAATTTCAGAGCCAGACATTTCCATTACTACTGCTGGAGACAAGGATGAGGACAACTGAATTCTCAGAAAAGACACACTGTCACCACTGACAGGATGGTAATTTTTCCACAAGAAGCACGGGATAATAACCCGGCAACTCCTGCTACACCCTTGGAACAGAATGCTGCTGACCTGGCAAAGCTGAAACGCGAGTCTTAAATGGTGATTTTCAACCCCTTTATGTAGGATTTGCCACAAGTAACTTAGCCCAGAGTTTGCATCTGACCCCGGGGGGTCCCCTTGTATCCCTTGGGGGCAAATGGAGAGGGATGAGAAGTAACAGGAAGGTAATCTTACATTTAATCTTATGTGTCATGAAAGCCTGATACTGGCAAGAAGCATTAAACTTGCCATATATGGGCAAACTGACTCCACTGCCTATTCACAGGCATCCTGCCAAGTGACAAGGAAGGAGAGACCACGCTCCCCTGGATGCTACTGGAAGTGCCACCACATCATCCAGCAAGGTGCATTTCTAGGAAGAATACACAGAAGAGGAGAAAGAGTCTGTACGGGGCGCTGTATCCAGCCCCTGGATATAGAAATTATCATGTCCCCATGTCAAACTACACCATGAAGTGAGACTTTTAATTCTTCCTCTTCGCTGTAACTTCAAGCAGTATTCAGAATTACTAAGTTCTTTCAGAAGAAGATTTAATTCACTCTCAAGCATAATATAGGTCTTCACAAAATTGCAGACAGAACTTGTCTTTATGAAATTCTTTTTCTCAGCAATATCTTTTGAAAATGCCAAAACAAGCAAACAATACCACACCAAACCACAACATGTGAGATTTATCCAAGTGTAGAGGAAAGCAGACCTGCACTATCTGGTTAACCAATGGAAGTATTTCAAATAAGAAAGAAACCTTACAAGCCAGTTTCAAAGGTCAAGAGAAAAGGACAAGAGCCTTATAAAGATCAATGTTCCCAGTATATTTCATGTTAAATTGAGAACCCAAGCAACAATGAAACTATTCTAATCCTCTGTGCTCTTCAGGCCGCAGGAAACAAGCAGATTGGCTTTTATTATGTTTGAGACATCAACAAATCCAAGACTACTGGCTACTTCAAACAAAAGCTTACAACATTAACATAATTATCAAGCAACACACATCTTTTGCCCCATTTCTCCATGCAAGCCTCACCTTCCACCTACAGGTTTACAGTAAGGCAAAATATTTACTATAAATATGACCTTCTGCAATACTCTGAAGTCCCTACTCACTGCCAAATGCATTTTCATTACCCCTTTGGAAGTCACGGTCCAGATCTTTCTGCAGAGCCTTACCCACAGCTACAGTTAATACAATCTGTATGAGTGAGTCATGTGGAAAAATGCTAGCTTAACACCAGAAGGTTATGAAAGTTTAAAAAGCTATTTTTAATTTAGATAGAAGTTCATCACAGCACACAGTTATGTTCTATGTCCCTGCTAACTTTCTGGTGAAAAGCTGGGCCTTCTTAACAGAAGCTGGCTACGTTTAACAGCAAAAAATATTAACAGATGTAATAGGATGAAAAAAACAAAAAAAAACACCTTCCCTGTTCACTTTTTTGTACGAGATCATCAATTTGGTAATCCTAGAAGGGAAACCGTGTCCTCCAGCTAAAAAGAAACACTGAAGGTAATCCAAAGCTACTAGTCAGAGGAAGTGAGCATTTTGCAAACTGTACTTGCTAGAGAATACGTTGCATTTCCCTAAGAAAGACTAAGTGAACTTTAAGAGTGAAACAGATAAAAATAAAGTCCAATCTAACTCAAGGCAAACAGAAATTACTCTCTTTCAGCGATCTCCTCCCAACAAAAAATCCACATACATATAGATGCAGTGCAAAATTTGTTCACCAAAACAACCCCCCATATTATATCAGTTCTTGAACTGGGTTGAGTAGTAAGGAATAATCTGCAATGACATGCCATATTTCTGACTACTTTATATCGAATTTCTTAATAGATATTATAATACTTTCATCCAGTCAAAAATCAGAGACTAATATAAAAAGAACTGAACAAATAGTTAAAACTTTTCTAAACTACCAAATATATTTGTATTTATCAATTGATCTACAAGACAGAAAACCAAAGACAATTAGCTTCTCCCCAGATTTTTATGCCACACCATGTTATTTTCTAGACAGAAAAATTAATGCATTATCGTATCTCACAGAATAGCTTGAGTTGGAAGGGACCTTAAAGATCATCTAGTACCAACTGCCCTGGCATGGGCAGGGACACCTCCCACTAGACCAGCTTGTTTGTGGCAGGTGCATCCCCCTAGCCTGACATGCCCCCAGCCTCACAGCGGTTGCCAGGCAGATTTCAGAGAAACTGCTAGAAGCGCTAGCCACCCAGCCTAGGTGCACACCCAAGAGGTTGGCAGGTAGCCAATGGGAGACCGAGATGGCTTTGATTGACTAGAGCTCAGATTCGACTGAGCTTTAAAACAGGGTCCTGCCGGAGGCGTGTCAGAGCAAGTCCCTTCAGAGCAGCAGGTCCTGCAGTCGGGGCAGAGCCTCCCTCTTGCTCTAGGACTCCAGCCAGGGTAACTCCTTGAGGTTGAGAGTTCTCCTCTCTTATGGGTGAATGTATATACAATCCGGATCATTATTCTTAGTTTAAGAGTTGGGTGTAGTGTAGTAATTGCTCAGCTGATACCAGAACTTGTGAATTTGGGGAAGCTTTTCATTTCTTAATAAATTCAGTTTAATTACGCTTGTGGATTGACTGAGAATGGGAGCACTCCTCACACGCTCAAAGACTCATCCAGCCTGGTCTTGAACATTTCTAGGGATGAGGCATCCACAGCTTCTCTGTGCAACCCGTTCCAGTGTTCTGCCACCCTCACAGTGAAGAACTTCCTCCTAATGTCTAATCTAAATTTGCCCTGCTCTAGTTTGAAACCATTGCCCCTTGTCCTGTCATCACATGCCCTTACAAAAGGTCCCTCTCCAGCTTTCCTGTAGCTCCCTGCAGGTACTGGCAGGCCGCTATAAGGTCTCTGCAGAGCCTTCTCTACTCCAGGCTGAACAGACACAACTCCTCAGCCTGTCCTCATAGGAGCGGTGTTCCAGCTCTCTGATCAGCTTCATGGCTCTCCTCCAGACCCACTACAACAGGTCTATGTCCTTCCTCTGTTGGGGGCCCCAGAGCTGGACACAGCACTCCAGGTGGCGTCTCACAAGAGCAGAGGAGATGGAATCACCTCTCCTGACCTCCTGGCCACACATCACTTCATGATGCAGGCTGGTTAGCTCAGTGGGTTGAGCGGGGTGCTGAAAACACCGAGGTCACGGGTTCGATTCCCATTCGGTCTGCATGTGTTGCCTGATCTAGTCGAGAGGTGGCATCCCTGCCCGTGACAGGGAGGTTGGATTAAAATTATCTCTGAGGTCCCTTCCAGCCTAGGCCACTCTGTGATTCCATGATGCACCCCACATTGCTGGCTCATGCTAAGCGCTTCATCAACCAGCAGCCCCAGCCTCCTTCTCTGCTCTCAATCCACTTGTCATCCAGCCTTATGCTTGGCATTTGCCCCGACCCACGTGCAGGACCTTGCACTTGCCTTGTTGAACGTCATGAGGTTGGCATGGGCCAACCTACAAGCTTAACCTAGACAACACAAGTAACAATAGCAGCACAGATGCTTCCGTACAAGTGTGTGCCAGAATGCAGAACTGAAGCACTCTCCATCATGAAAGACACTAGCTAAACAGACACTGTCACAGTCATATTAGCTCCTGCTACTGTCACACCTATCTCATCTAACCCAGTGTCAGTGCTCACTGCAGGGAAGGTCACCTGAGGCTGCTGCAGCCCAACAAGCACTGGCAGCAGAACCGCTTACACTAGTTTCCAGAGCATCCTTCAGTGCCCTTTCAGGTGTTTCCACCTTCATGGCATCCCTGGCCTTATATTGGCAGAAGAATCTGTGCAGCCTAAACAAATGTTTTAGATGTTCTCTTGAGAATCAGTTTTAACATGCAATAGTTCTGAAATCCAGTTCGCTGCACAAACGCTCCAAAACTACTAGAAGTCAAAGAGTCAGAAGCTGATCAGAAGAATTTTAGTAGCAGTTCTCACTTTATTGAAAAGCTATAGTCTAACACTAATTTCAATCTTAGCAGCAGTGTTGCTTATGCCAGGTTATGCAGCCTTTGATCCCTCATTTCGAACCCCTTTCCCTCCCATACAGAGGGGAATACAGAGTCAGCAGGACAGGGTAAAATAGGGAAATTCATTTGGATGAAAAATAACCCAGAAAAAAATAAGGCCACACTTCAGAAGATGGTCAGTCCAGATGACTGTGCTATGCTACACATGACTTCATTAACATAATACAGAGGTAGACAGTGAGGTGGAGGGTAGAGGAGAGATGGAGGAGGCAAAGGAAGGCTGGGATATTGCTGTTTAAGCCAGCAGGGTTATGGCAGGAATTCAAGCACAACCAAATACATGGATGTCATACATCTTACTGATGAAATCACTTATTGCTCCGTTTCTCACTTCCTTGTCTAGATGATGCAACTAATACTTAGAGCACTCTGGCAAAGGAATTAAAGACCAAGCTATTTACTGACTATATTAGAAAGGAGGGAAAAGAAAACTAGGGATACAATTCTTCTCGAAGAGAAAATGGCTGACGGGGAAATCAGCTGTTTTCTTTCCTCTTTCTGTAACCAAAGTATAGGAGAAACAAACTTTAAAGAGTTTTGACACGATAGAGCCACCCTGTCAGAGAGAAAGAAGCACTCAAAACTGAGATCAGAGTCGCAGTAGTCAACCTTCCAAGTCCTGCTTAGAGACACCTTGAGCTGGACGTGCTCTAAATGTGCTGCTTAAAGCATTCTGGCCCTTCAGTCATCTATGGTTGCCTTTGCATTTCAGTGGCAAGCAGACCCACAATATTACAGGAGAAGAAAAATGGAGTTAGAACTAGCACCCTAGCTACTCAGGGTAGTTAGCCAGCCGTGTAACATCCTAAAGAAACTTTCATTACGTATTACCAAGATTAGTTCTTGTGTTTTAAAGCTAATTATTTTCTTGGATGTTAACAAGCTTTAATTAATATCAAGATGTGAAAAACCAATTAAGTAGTGAGGTCACAGTGAGGTCACCTGTGCAAATACTGGAAACCGAGTTTTACATACACACATCTCTCTGCAACCACTTAGCAGTAAGCAGCCAGTGCAGATGAAGCAAAGTCATGTAAGGTTAAATAAGTTAAAATGATTAACTGGAAGCAGAAATACGTCTAACAAGGAACTTGCAAAATTCACACTTGATTATATGCCTTTTAGCAGCTTACTTTGATAATTAAGAGAAAGTATTCGATTTCTTTACAGTTCTGAACATCTTTGGTCCCAGAATATCCAATTTATGAGCCACCTTTAGAATATATGAGAATTATTGCTTACAAACTTCAGAAAGTACTTTCTCCCTAAAGCAACACTGACATGAACTGATTAGTGTACAAGTAAATGCAAGAACCCTAAACAACAATCACTTCACATTCTAGCTTGATGAGTAGAAAAACTAGCAAAAGACACCTGAACAACTGAGATCCTAAAGAACAAGCGATTTATCAGTTGTGTTAAGATCTTATTTGTTGCTCCAGACTTAAGACACAGTTTTGAACAGACTTCAGGAAAACAGTTTTTTCCTTGACCTATGAAAAGTTAACATGCTCTGCAAAGCCTTGACAATTGTAATTGAGCCAATTAATAGGACATCTGCAGATACCATTAAAAAAAAAAACAAACAGGAAAAACTATAATATGACATTAGTATTGTCATAATTTATTAACTATAGAATAGTACAGGTGGAGCTTTTACCAACATAATTCTAAGGTGTTTACCGCCAATGCAATGTTAAAGATTCTTCACCCGATGGGGGATCTTTATAACATCTGATAAGCAACACGTGGGTGATGCAATATACTTAGTATGATGCATCCCAAGCAACCCATTCCCAGCTCAGTTTCCTAAGGGTCATATTGAACAATGTAGAAATTACAATATAACACAAGATCTTGTTAGACCAGCTGATTCTAGTTTTGTTAACTAGCTTATTTATTTGGGGGGCGGGGCTGGGTTTTTTCTCCTCTTTTATTTAGTTCGGAGGGCTGAGAGGGAGACAACACCACCAAGATCTTTTAGGAAATAAAACGAGTCTATTGTAATTCATTTTGTGTAGTCACCATTCAAACACAAACCTCATTTTCTTTCATTTGTTGTAGCACTGTAAATAGAGTGCTTAAGGACACAGTCAAGGTCAAGTCTCTGTTTGTTCACGCCTTTTTTTTTTTGGTCCGCTATAACATAACTAAATCAGCTTCAATTAAATGAAATGCTTTAGTTAGTTAATCAATGTAACTAATTTATCATTTACCATTTACACTTAAGACTTCATACACTAGAAAATTCCCCCCCTCCCTTTTTGTTATCTGGTATCATAAGGGATATTAAACTTCTTCCCTCCCCTGCCCCTCACTGCACAACAAGCCTGATCTTACTCTCAATTCTTCTACCCCACCACAGCTGCAATGGTGTTATGATTTGCTGTATCTGCACCTCAGGGTGCTTAGAACTTCCTGTGTCTCATGCACTCCATGACATGGAAACTTTAACTAATTCTAAAACTCTTAGGCACTAAGCTTTCAAACTGATAAAAAAGAAAACATACATAATCTCAGCACAAACATTGATTTTCTCTGACTAATATAAATCAGTAAGACATGCGGAAGAGTTCTCTCGCATTATTTCTTGGAGTTTTTTCATTGATGTATCTTGCCACTTTTTAATTAATATATCTTCAGTGCTTCAGTTTAACATAAACATCATACTTCCAGATTTCACCAGCTGGAATGACTTTATTAAAACACACAGATAATAATTATTCGCAACACTATGTTACATTTACACAGTTGATGACCTTTCTCATGAAGGAGTGCCACTGCCCCTCCCAGTATTATATTCTAACACCTGGATACATCAACTGCATCCATGGCTCCAGTTCACTGCAGTCCAGTTCCCAGACTCTCAACAGCCTGGCTTGGAGCATTCCCGTGCTTTCAGCCCATCTTTTCATAGAATGGCTTAGGTTGGAAAGGACCTTAGAGGTCATCTCATGCAACCCCCCCTGCCATGGACAGGGATACCTCTCAACTAGACAAGGTTGCTCAAGGCCTCATCCAACCTGGCCTTGAGCATCTCCAGGGAGGGGGCATCCACAACCTCTGTGGGCAATCTATGCCCGAGTCTTGCCACCCTCGTACTGAAGAATTTCTTCTCAAGATCCAATCTAAATCTATTATCCCTCAATTTAAATCCATCTCCTCTTGTCCTATCAGTGAACATTCTTGTAAAAAGTCCCTCTCCAGCCTTCCCGTAGGTTCCCTTCAGGTACTGGAAGGCAGCTACTAGGTCCCCACAGAGTCTTCTCTTCTCCAGGCTGAACAATCCCAGCTCCCTCAGCCTGTCCTGACAGCAGAGGTGCTCCAGCCCCTGGATCATCTTTGTGGCCCTCCTCTCAACTCACTCCAACACATCTATGACCCTTTTACGGTGGGCACACCAGAACTGGACGCAGTATTCAAGATGGGGTCTCACAAGAGCAAAGTGGGAGAACCACCCTTCTTGATCTGCTGGCCACACTCCTCCTGTTGCATCCCAGGATGCGGTTGGCCTTCTGGGCTGCATGAGCGCACTGCCAGCTCATACTGAGCTTCTCATCTATCAACACCCCCAAGTCCTTCTCTTTAGGGCTACTCTCAACCCACTCTGTGCCCAGTTTATAACTGTGCCTGGGATTGGCCCAACCCAGGTGCAGGACCTTGCATTTTGACTTGTTGAAGCTCATGCAGTTTGCACTGACCCATTTCTCAAGCCTGTCAAGGTCCCTCTGGATGAAATCTCTTCCCTCAAGTGGGTCCACGGCACCACACAGCTTGGTGTCGTCGGCAAACTTACTGAGGGTGCACTCAGTGCCGTCATCCATGGCGCTGACAAAGATGTTGAACAGCACTGGGCCCAGTACCGGCCCCTGAGGAACACCGCTTGATACTGGTCTACACATGGACATCAAGGCATTGACCACAACTGTTTGAGTGCGACCCTCCAGCCAGTTCTTTATCCGTCGCGTGGTCCATCCATCAAGTCCATGTCTCTCCATCATAGAGTCGAGGATGTCACGCGTCACAATCCTGCTCTTCAGAGCTGCCATACAGCTTGCCACTCCTGAGTGCAATGTGGACCTTGCAGCGCAGATACCTCCAAACATTTTACACACTTATCTCAGCACAGGCTCTGAGCATCAGTCCCGCTAGCTAAGTCACAGTATATTTGGAGCACATCAGGTAAGCTGAAGTTCTGTAGGAACTCTTTATACCATCTTTAGGATCTCCAAACCATATTTTCTTAGCTTTCTCCAAATAGTTTCTATTCCTAGCCTCTAGTTTGTCTGCTATTTTACTGAAAACTATGCAATGTAAATAAGTCTTCATGGAACATGTCAACCAATCACATTATTTAACCTATTTGCCAAAATACCGTGCCAATGAGGATCAGAAAACACTGTATCATCACCTCAAGGTACGAACAGTGCCTGCAATTTTATTTCAAACTCTCCCCCTCACAGTTCTCAATTGCAAGATTTTATTTCTATTCTAGCATTTCATACAAGTTTAAAAGTTCACCCAAATCTAAGGAAGCATTTTCCTTAAATTTTTCCCCAAAGCAGCATTTTCTGCTGAAATTTATATTCAGCTAAATATTTCATCATCCTCCAGTAGCTGGGAAATCAGCATATACTTCAGAACTTCAGTTAAAGAGATAACTGCAAGCATGTTATTAAATATTTATATATTTTGTGCAACTCAAACAGAATTATAAAAGTGGCTTTCTGACCCAAACTGAATTACTGCTTGTTTACCTTAAAAATGCTTGACTGTAAACTGCAGCAGTTGAGGAACTACTTCATAAGCAGCTCAGTCCTCAACGCAGACAGAGACGTTCTGTAATATCATTAGGTGTCTCAATTAAGACCATCCCAGCAGGCAGTCTCAGGATGAGCTTAATCCATGACCTGTCTTGGCAAAGGTCTTCTTTTTTGCCATCCTTGCTAGCAGATGGCAGTGGCCACCATCAAGACGGGTAGGTTGCCTTGTGTCAAGGGCAATGATGGCTGCTCTTCAGCTTTATCTCACTGGAAGCAAGTCATGTGCCCAAAGGCCACTCAAGGAAAAGACAAACACTCTCTTTAAAGACATTAAAGAATAAAGGGCTCGCTATCATATTAAATCACCAGCTGCGATGTTCTCTTACAAGAAGAGATTCTGACAGCTAAAGAATATTTCACATGATGTTCAGCTCTGGAACAAAGTGGAGTAATATGCATGAAGAGCCCCCCTGGGAACGTACTTGTGGTTTCTCAAAGAAAAAAAGGAAAGAAAAAAAAAAAGAAAAAAAAAAGAGTACATGAAGTTAGTAATTTGTCTTGTTTGAAGTGTTAAGTTAGGGAACAGAATTCTAACTCAGTTTGCAATTGGTACCTAATTAATTTGCTTGAAAACACCCAAGATCTTTCTGTGGCTAATAGTCTAGTCAATGTACAGTTTCATTTAATTATTCAAAATGTACATAGCTCAAGATTTGAGCAACAGGAAATATTACACAAAAAAATAAAAACATTTTAAAAATAATAGTTCCAAGGAAGGCGGAGACCCCAAAAACACAACTACAACACTGATTAATCAAGAGTTACAATAAGTACTTAAAGCACTCACCACCAACAACAAAAAAAGCATTATTTTTTTAATGATTGCCTCAGGGAATCCTATTTTTTAAAAAAATTTACTTCTTTCACTGAGAATACTGATGGGGAGGGAACGGTATGAAATACTTAGAAGAAAGCTACTTTTCAAGCTAAACCAGAGACAATTGGTAACTTGCTGGGCTACTTCACCTTTGTGCCCTTTAATTAAAGAAGTCAAATCACCAAAAATCAATTTTTATAAATTATCTTTTGGAAGTAGTTAGTGCATTATTTTAAGTTATCTTCATTTTACTGCAAAGTATTACTGCTGACAAAGTTTACAATGCACACAATTCATGTACCAAATAACACAAGCACACAAAAGGTCCAAACAAGGATCAGACTCGATGGGCAGATGAAAGCACAGAGGTTGCAAGAAGGGGATGGTGTTCCTAAAGTGAGTGTGACCCTTGGCCAAACCCACCAACAGCAGCTCCCTTTAAAAGGTTCATTCATTAACTACCAAGGGGTAATGATTCAGATGTCTTCCAGGAAGGCAGCTAAGAATTTTGCAAGTCTGGTAACTGCTAGCTGGCAGTTGAAAGAGAGGCTTAGATTTCCTTGTGGGACCAAAATTCCAAAGTTTTGGAGTTCAGCCTGCTTTGTATTAGGTAGTACAGACCAATTTTGCACGGATTCTAAAATTATGAAAGACTATTTTTTTGCAGCAGACAGAACAGTGAACAAAGAATATTTCACAATAATTTTACCCTACCCTTGGCTTTACTGAAGACAAACTTCTCTCAATATATTGAAAATCCCAAATAAGTTTACCTTTGAAGGCTACAACTCCTGTAAAGACAAAGGTCTTCTTACACTAATTCATACCAGAAAGAGCAGTTTATATTGTACCAGCGCTCAAATTTATGCGTTTGCTACAGAAGGACCAATATATTAATTTTCATGTCTTGAAAGGAAAAGACTAGAAATATTTTCAGGTAATTCCATATGTTATAGGCCTTTTACTGTCACAGAAAAGTAACAGAGAGACATCAGCTCTGCATAACTGACAATCTATCCTGCAGAGAATCTCTGGCAGACTTCTGGAGGCATGCAGTGACGGGACAAAGCATCGGACACAAACTGCGACAACAAAAGTTCTGCCTATGTTCTGAAAAAAAGTTTCACATGATAGGCAGTCAATTATTGAAGCAGGCTGTCTAGAGAAGCTGGGGAATATCTGTCCTTGGAGGTACTGAAAACTTATCCTAAATAGAAACTCTGAGCAGCTTCATCTAAGCTGGTCCTGCTTTGAGCAGGGGTCTGGACTAAACAACCTCTTAAGTCCATCCTAATCTGAATCACCCTGTGACTCCATGAAACTGAAAGGAGGATCACAAGGGGAAGAGGGAGAAGTCAATTATACCACATCATAAACCAATACAGTAACACACACACACTAGTATACAGACTGACCACAGGATCACAGAATGTCAGGGGTTGGAAG
>NW_009730132.1:873-3219 GCF_000703405.1 Apaloderma vittatum | reverse complement strand
AGTCATAAAGGCAGCTAATTATAAATAATAATCAGTTCCTGGTTCGTTTTCTTACCTCATGGAATTGCTATTGTATGTCCAAAGAAGGAGGTAGCTGCAAAAGCTGCTTATAGCGAAGTCTATCCTTAAATATAGTGAAATTGTAAAATAAAAGGTATTAAAATCCAGCTGAATAATAAACACCTACTCTTCCAAAATAGATTAATTGTCACATTGTCATAGTTACATTTATGGGAACATTTTATTGTGTCCACATTATTCAGGATGTGTTTTTCCATCATTTTATATTTACAGTTATACAACTTCTTCCCAACCCTCATGGAGTATTTACCTGGGCCTCATCAAAAATTGATAGAAAATGTTGAAAAAGTTAATGAATTTACTTTTGACATCATAAAAGAACACCAGAAAACCCTGGATCCCACTTGTCCTCGAGATTTTATTGATGCTTTTCTTAACAAAATGGAACAGGTAATGTAAGAGCTAAAGATTTATTGGATCAGAAGCAAACCTCTGCTTGAACCTCAGCTTGGGGTGCTGGTTAACTGAGTCAGTTGAACGTGGCGCTAACAACACCAAGCTCATGGGTTCAATTCCAGTTCGGTCCCCATGTGTTTCCTGATCTAGTCAAGAGGTGGCGTCCCTAGCGACAGGGAGGCTGGATTAAAATGACCTCTAAGGTCCCTTCCAGCCTAGGCCATTCTATGATTCTTTTCAGTTGTGGCAGGGCACTGATCTTTTTCAAATATACAGTGGAAATTGCTTGTTGTGGCACATCAACTACATTCTTACCTCTCCATTTTCTCATCCAGGATTTTTAAACACAGAATTAACAGCACTAGTCAAAGTTAGGAAGGATGAAGACCAATGCGGTTGATGTAATTAAACCCTACTCCCATATTGAAAAAGGATTACAATATTATTAAACTAAAAGTACCATAGATACTGGTGTTCTAGGGAGACTGTCATATTTTCGAAAGGACATTGGAGGTCTTTAAAAACAGGTGCAGGACTTACCTTTTTAAACCAGCTGTTTGGCATTGTCATTCACATTGTTCTGCCAAATCTTCCTCCAGGAGAAAGGGAAGAGTCACTCGGAATTCACTGTTGACAGTTTGGCCAGAACCACACTCGACTTGTTCTTTGCAGGAACAGGAACCACCAGCACCACACTGAGATATGGACTTCTGATTCTCCAGAAATACCCAGAGATAGCAGGTAATACAAAAGGAAATAAGTAATCGAAAACTTCTCAAAAGGTTGCATGATCAATCTGGGCAATTCCTGTTGCTAACGCATGTGGGAATGATCCTCTGAATAACAAAACATGTATTTGCTGTGTGGAAATGTGTGTTAGTTCTATTCACAGCGAAGAGATATTAGTACTAACTACATTTGTGCATTCCTGGTGCACTAAAAGCAAGTTTTGCTGTAAATACTGGGAGAGTGTTAGACAATCAGATGGGGAGTTGACCATTCAACACTCACTTGTCTCCTAACAGGGAAAATTCAAGAGGAGATTGATCGTGTGATTGGCCGAGACCGAAGCCCCTGCATGGCAGATCGGAGCCAGATGCCCTACACAGATGCTGCAGTCCATGAAATCCAGAGATTCATTGATTTCATTCCACTTAACGTCCCTCATGCTGTGATCAGAGACACCAAGTGCAGAGACTATTTTATCCCCAAGGTTTGTTCCACTCTATCTGAGAAAGGTCATTATCTCTTGAAAACAATCATGTGTTCTCTTCATTGTGTTGATTTTGAAAGCACTGAAACTTGATATAGAACTGGAATAATTTTGTTTGAAAGTAGATTCTGGAAATCATGGAGTCCGACTTGTATTTGAAAACAAAACAAAAACAACTTCATCCTCTGTGAAGAGATAGAACTTTTTACTTTTTTTCACATAAATGCAAGCAATCAACGTTATAATTTACTTGCAAGCAATATTAAATATTCTAGTCAGACTGACCATTAAAATTCATTTTAAAAAATCTTTGCTGCGCCAAGGGCACACTTTTTTTTTCACTAAATGCTCATTGTAAATGGGCAAAACCCTTCTATTCAGCTCTGGAAATAGAATGCCACTTTCCTTTAACATGTCTCCATTCTAAATTTCTTCTCCTCTCTTTGCTGATTCAGGACACGATGATATTCCCTATGCTGACTCCTGTCCTACATGACAGCAAGGAATTCCCAAATCCAGAAAAATATGACCCAGGACATTTCCTGAATGCAGATGGTACCTTTAGAAAGAGTGACTACTTCATGCCATTTTCTGCAGGTAAGACCTCTTCCTATTTCAGGTGCCAAAGTAACCTCTCCTAGAGGTTACTCTCTTAA
>NW_009730132.1:358-806 GCF_000703405.1 Apaloderma vittatum | reverse complement strand
TCCTTTGCCCACTGAGCTCTCTCGTTGTTCCAAGCACTTAGCCCCGCATTTAATTCATTTGCTTCCACAAAATGCTGCTGTGCTGCCTGTTCATTCTGAGACGTCTGGACTTTCATGCAACTGTGGTCAAATAAGTCACCAGCAAGATACCCCACTGTCACCTCAATTTATTTATCTTTTTGCCTGCAGGAAAACGCGTTTGTGCAGGAGAAGGTCTGGCCCGGATGGAACTCTTCATATTTTTAACAGCCATCCTGCAGAACTTCACTTTGAAGCCTGTTGTGGCTCCCAAGGACATTGACATTTCCCCTATAGTCAGCACTCTGTCAAATTCGCCACGACCTTATGAGGTCTCTTTTGTTCCACGTTAGCCAAGTGAAGACAGTTGCCAACTCCCAAACTCACAAAACCTCTGCTTGAACGACAGTCATTTCCCAGTCTGTTGCGA
>NW_009730132.1:0-211 GCF_000703405.1 Apaloderma vittatum | reverse complement strand
CCCCCCCTCTGCCCCTCCCTCCCCTACCTCAGGTTCCTGTCTGGCTCCTGATGTCCTGACATGCCACAGTGTCAACCAGTGTTCTGACAGTCCTGCTGCTGCTGCTGCTGTCCCCATCACTTGATCCTCTCAGCACCGCTTGTACCCCAGGGTTTCCACAGACTCTGCTTAAGTTTCCTCTGTTCTCTGTATTTTCAGTTTGTTTGTGACC
>NW_009730131.1:9568-15277 GCF_000703405.1 Apaloderma vittatum | reverse complement strand
GCCCTCACAGCAGTCCTGGGAGACCAGTGTGACACACCTCTCAGCTCTTGGCAATTTGTGTTAGGAAATAAAACTTTCTGGGTGCCACAGTCCACCCAGTGTAAGGGTTCATCAAAGCTGGATGGTATGATTGGCGTTAATGCAACCATCAGCTCTTCTGTAAAATGTCTGTAGCAACAGCGTGATACCGGAATATAAGAAATTATGAGCTTGAGTGCGTGGGCCTGGGGCATCACACCATCTTCTCACCACCTCCCCCTACTTACAGCCATTAACTGTAGATATTTCAGTCAACACTGATGCTGCTGCTTGTTAAAGTAACACCAGGTTGTGCCAGCACTGTCGAGCAAGGCACCGTACAAACGCAGAACACGTTTGCTATTGGCCTTGGAGAGTTTACAGTCTCCATCCATAACACAAGGGGGACGTCTGGACTTCTTGAAGTACTAGCATGGGCAACGCTTCTTTTGTGGTCACTCCCACCCCTGATACCTTGGGACAGGGGCTATAAGGAAATAGTAAATGAGCTCAGCACATTCAACATAGCCTTTATGCATGGATCTCACCAAAAAAAAATGAGATTCCACTCAATATTTCTAGCTGCCAGCAGTGTTTTTTGGTTTTGAAATCGAGCTGAAAGACCTAAAGGAGTAGTTATGCTTTTTATTACTTTCAGTGCAGACAACAGTTATGGGCCAGGGACTGCTCATACTAAATCTTAAGCACTGTTTAAATACACAACAAATGTTCCAAACTGGTCGTAACTAAGAAGCTGTTGAACCTCAGAAGCATATGTTGTTTGAGTAGGTACTCTGAAAATTTAAGATTTCGATTTGAAGTTTATATCATGTTGAAAAACATCCTGCTTTTGGACATTCACCTTCCAAGAAACTCATCCCAGCCATTTTATTTTAGCAGGTGATGTGATTTCAGATGGGGAAAAATGTTACAAAGCGAGCACAAGAGACAGGAGCAACCATTCATTTCACTTGGGTATACATTCTTGTCACCATGATGGCCCTCAAGCACGTCCAGCTGTTTGACCAACCGCCTCAGTGGAACAGGAGTTCTGCCCCACAGAAAGTTACCTCCTCAGTGGAATAGTTCTGAAGTCACAGACTAGCTTGTGGGAAAGGGAGCCAGATTGCTTTCTCTGCTCTTTCAACAGTGATACGGAGGAACGTCTCATCAATCCAAGCCAGTTATGGACTGCTGTAGGCAGTACAGGTACACAGCAAGAGAAAAATTCAATCCCAATGGAGTAAGTAGATAATTCAGACAAAAGTAAGCAAGGGTGGAGGAACAAATGCATGGAGCAATGTAGGTTTTTGCTTCAGAGCCCATAAGGATCACTACCCAAGAAAGAAAGAGGACCCAGGAGACCTGCATTTGGGATGGATCCCGAAGATGTCCCAGAAGCAGGAGATGACTGGACCAGCATCTCAGCTGAACTCAGGGTACTCTGCATAAAGGGGAAGCTTTTGTCAAATGTCGTGAGGTTTAAGTGAAGATAAATTTGCCATTTCATGAGACTTTTTCTTTTCATGGCAGGTTCTCGTGATTTAAGCAAGCAAAAGTACAGCAAGTTGAAATGCCCTTTGAGCCTGCTGGGAAAATCTGCATCAGCTTTTGACCACAAAGCCTAGGAGCTGCCATGTGAGTTCAATGTGCCTTTGGGAAATTTAATCAGATCCTTTTCATCGTGGCTTCCAAAGCAGAAAGAAAAATTGGGCGACTGACAGAAATCTGCCAGGTTTGAACAGGGAAGCCAGGAGCTGGGAGAAGGTAAAGCATATAAATGTGTGTGTTTTCCATTTCCTGCATTACTGCTGCATTAGATGTGTCAATCTGACGCAGTAGCTCAGAATGCAGAGAGGCAGTGGATTCAGATTTAGCAAAGCCCATTACATTTACAAAAGCTCAGAAGAGATGTCCCAGCAAGACAGTGATGTAATAACTACAAGAAAATGTATTTTCAAAAAGATAGGCCCTTAGCTAAACTGTTTGCACCAGGGGATCTCTCTGCAGAAAGCCTCAGTTATTACTTTCTTAAAATCCTTATTACATTTCCAGCTCTATAAAAACTGAGTAATTACTGTGTTCAATTACCTCTTGGCGCCAACTCGATTAATGTCCTTTACGCCGATTGCTTTTTGAACTGTTGGAGAGAAAAGATGATCTGGGTCAACTCTATAACTGGCCTTTTCAATGCCTTGTTAGCAGAAAAGTCAAGACTTGTGTTTTCAGGGAAGGGTCATCACTGGATTGCCCTGAGAAAATGCAATGGATGGACTGGCAGGAGTCAGAATTTCATTGTCGGGATCCAAAATTTAGGTGATGCCAGAGGATCAGCCATTCAAAGTGGCTTCTCTCTCCTTCCCTTGCTCTAAACCCCTGGGAGCTAGACTAGAGCTGGCGCTAAGTGGGAGGATCAATGGTTGTCTATACTGGCTTTAATAATTAAAGCTATTGAGCCATTATGTTTTGGATCAACAAGCAGGGCTAACAGGTCAGTCTTCTTGGCCTTGCAAATCGATTATTTTTCTGCAGACAATATTAGGGTCAGGAGGCTTGACTGACCTGCTCTCCCAGGTCTTGCTATAAACAACCGCTGATTAGGACCATCTGGCCATGATTTCACTCAGACCATTCATTCAGCAGGAAAATACTTTTCTCCTCCAGCAGAAGTGAGTGGTGGATCAGTACTGAGCTTTCATCTCCCCTGAGCAGGACCTTTCAATGTGGAACAGGACAGCATACAGGTTTTAGATTAGATATTAGGAAAAAACTCTTTACTGAAGAAGTGGTGAGACATTGGAACAAGCGGCCCAAGGAAGTGGTAGAGTCCCCACCCCTGGAAGTGTTTAAAAAACTCCGGGCACTTGGGGACATGGTTTAGTGGTCACGGTAGTGTTGGGGTGATGGTTGGACTTAGGTAATCTTACCTAATCTTAGGTAATCTTTTCCAACTTTAATGATTCTATGTTTGCTGCTGGTAGAGTTGTTCAGTACCTCAGGGTCTGATATCTCACTAGAATCTCAAATTCCATCTTCTGGTCCAAGTCATTTTGGGACTTGTGCTGTGAATAGTGGGGCAAATGCTGTAGGAAACTTGATCAGCCACTCATCTCCTGCTTCAGTATCCAGTACTGACACTGAGGCAAACACAGCAATTTCTTAAACTGTCAGGGAATGATCTGGAAGAGGATGGAAGGAAAGTGGGAGAAGACACAGCCACTCGACTAGTGTTGGAGATGCTCCAAAATGACTCAACCTATCCTATGAAATCTCACTTTGCAACTTGACCTCCTGCCCCATGGAGCCCCTTTCCTGGCCCTGTTGGCATCTGGCCAGTCAGTGAGAGGAAGGCTAAGCCAAGCTCCTAAACCAGCAAAGGATTAGGTCTCTTGGAGGGCTGATGGCTCCTTCCCTCAACACAGCGAGGAGTGATCCATGGATCACTTTCAGAATCCAGACTGAGTCTTTCCCTCGCAGCACAATCTTCTTTCTTCCTTGTAAAATCAGCCAAGCAATTATCTTACTGATAAGATAAGCAATTATCTTCCTGATCCAGGCTTTTTTGGGGACCTATCTTTTGTCCAAAGGTTTCCACACCACTGGCCACTTGCTGCAGCTCCAGAGCCCCACATGCGCCAGTTTGTCCTCTGCAGTGCAACCACACCTGGATGCCTCCAGCTAAGGACCCCACTGTTTTCTGTCACATAATTTTTTGGAGTCACCTGGCTCAAGATCTTCAAAGAAATCAAGCTGCCAGGCTCTTGTTTATAACTTATAGAGCCCATCACCACTGGCACTAATTGGAGGGATGACGCGTGCTAAACACTCCAGCATTTCTGTGGCGTCTCAGGGCAGGGTTTGCAGCTGGCACCGAGCACCACGTTGCGGATGCTGCCTTACTCTGTCTCCCCAGACAGCTATTTAAAGCTCTCACAGGCATAACTACATGGTCTACAGTCACTCTCTGATTGCAGCATAAATGTTTCCATTTTAATACAAGCCTCGGAGACAAATCCCTGAAACCTGTCTCCTCCTCCCACCTGTTGCCATGGGGCAGGAGAAGGTTAGCCCAAAAATGCTTTGCAGTCTCTGAGGATTAGTGTTGTTTTGTAATGCCAAATCGGGATACGAGTTGCCAAAGGTCTTCTTTGCGCAAAGGATTTTCAGGCAGAGACAATCTGAAATTCACTCCTTGCGGCACAGTAAAACAATCCCCAGCAGAATATTATTCCATGCTTGGGTTTCACAGTATTATAATTTCACCTGTCTGTGTTTTGATAGTCGGATCTTGGTGTTTAACTCAAAGCTCTCTCGTGCACTGGCAATGTTCTCGTTCCTTCGTCAGGCCCCCTGTGCCACTTTTCTAATCAAGGCTTTCTATATCCCTCGTTCTTGGCCTGAATTTTCTCTTTTTTTTCCTTTGATATCTACATGTGTTCAGAACACTTCAATTTTACATGCCAGATACTGATTTTTTTGTTAATATTTGGTGAAAGTATATGCTACTGACTTTCTGCTCTCCCAGTTAACGCAGGCAGGGTGAGATTTTTACTACCAGGGACGTTAAGCTGGCATATTTCACTGAAGAGACAATTTTTATATCAAAAAATAGAAAACTTAATAGGAAATTGGGAAGCTCTTTTAAAGGGAAAGCTCATGTGTGCAACAAGGCACGCTCGTGTGCTCTCCCTGTTGCTCATTAATAGTGCAGGTGGCTTTAGCCCTTCCTGAACCCCAACATTTCAGTTGCTGCTGTGTGTGCAGCCCAGGTAGAAACTTCTGAATTAGCTCATAGTGAGTTATCTCAGCCGCTGAGAGCAGCCCATCCCAAAGTAGCTGGGTGTAAGGTACCGCCCTGAGCATTAAATCAGCTTCTCGAGTGGGTTTCGCAATTCAAAGAAGAACCTGAAAAAAAAACATTTTTCCCTCTCCTGAACCCCTATAGACTTCAGCGTGGGGTTGGATGTTTGTTAGCAGGTGAGGGGCAGGGCAGGGATGAGTGCTCTAACCCCTGGGCTACCACAGGAGGAAATTTCTGACTTTGACAGGGGTTCAGATGGCGAGCAGAGAACACTTGCTTTCATCCAGGTGTGCATTGGATCATAGAATCATGTAGGTTAGAAAAGACCATGGAGTCCACCCATTAACCCAGCAATGCCAGGTCCACCACCAACCCATGTCCCTGAGCACCACATCTACACGTCTTAAGAGTAACAGAACATCGGATTTTTTTTTTCTTTTTAAGTAAGAAGACAGAAAATTGCTTTTTTTCTGGACGGGAGCAAGAGCAGTGAGGAAGTCTGCTGGGGTGAAGATGCTTAAAAGTTGCAAAATGTTTTTTTTCTTTTTAAGTAAGAAGACAGAAAAATGTTTTTTTTCTGGAGGGGAGCAAGATCAGTGAGGAAGTCTGCTGGGGTAAAGATGCTTAAAAGTTTATGAAAAAATTTATGAATCAAGGGATAGTTCCTGGTGAAAATGTTGGCACTTACAGAGCCTGCAGGGATTTTTGAAGAGAATTTTGCTGCATCCCCAAGGTCCTGAAGTCACACAGGGACACCATACATAGGAGAGAGCTGGACTCATTATCAGACATTTCAGGTTTGTGCCAGCCTCCCTGCCCTGTTTGCTGTGCTGCTGGCCTGGTGATCTTCAGTGGCTCCTGCCTGTTTTCTGTATTCACTGCTCTTTCTC
>NW_009730131.1:6239-9528 GCF_000703405.1 Apaloderma vittatum | reverse complement strand
AAAGAGTGAAGCCAAACAAAAGAAGAAACCTCTGGATTTTGTTTTCACTCTGCAGCATGTTGATTTATATTTCAAGCTGCAGTGGGTATAAAATGCTCATAGGTATTCTAGCCCCTTTCTAAAGACTGAAGGCAGAAATACTCCGAGGAATGTAACTATCCCCACAGCTTTTCCTGCCGTCACAACCTGGCGACTTCCAGACCCACTGAACTAAAACCACTTCAGACAAATGGTTTCTTACTGAAAAGGCAGCTGCAGTTTTCCAAAGGTTCCAAAATTTACTGAGCTTGTAATGACTGCAGCCAGTCGCCGAGGCTGTGATTGAGCGATCAAGATGTTCATAACCCAAGGCTACACACTTATTGCTTTTTCCCTTGGAAAAATGAAAGTGAGTATGTGTTATAGCTTCTCTGGTTCCCTTTTTGCCTTGGTGAGGAAAGCATGCAACAAAGGCTCTTCACTGCCTTGCACTTCTTGACTGTTTTCTTACCATCAGCCCAAAATCCATGGTCTGTGTCCAGCTTGTATAATCCCCTGTGGGCCCTTGTGCTGGGTTGTCATGGGGCCAGTCTGCTCCCCGGAATGGTGTCCCATAGTGACCCACGGGGCCATCTCGCTACTAATGAGGAGAATTTCAGTAGAACACAAATGTAGCACAAATATTCGCTCTCATGACACTTCCAGTTTCTGGACATGTGGATAAAGCTCAGAAAGTTTCACGGCCAGATTTGTTGAGTCACCTGCATTAGCTATGAGATATAAAGAGTTTGCTCCTGCACCCCGCTCCTCTAGAATCAGGTCTGTATTTCATGCAGTCGTAGCATAAGTCTTCATTTTCTGTGAACATCTAAGACACCAGAAAGGGTTGCTGCATGCTGGGGAGGTGACAGACATAATACGAAGGTCCTGCAGTGGAATAACCATTCATTTAGCCTGCAATGTTCTCCACATCACGCAGCCTCAGATCGCACAGTTGCATGAAGGACTCATGGGCACAGAGATGGAAGAAAGCTGAGAGGGCTGGAAGTCTTCTGGCAGAGTAAGGTCAAATGGCTGAAGGCTTGGGCAAAACAAATTAAAACAGGACACGTGGGACAAAATTTGAACAGGAAGGACAAGCTTCTGTTGAAAAAGGTTGGATGGCCGAGTCCAGAGAGTTGTGGTCAATGTTGTTAAATCCAGTTGGCAACTCGTCATGAGTGGTGTCCCCCAGGGCTCGGTACTGGGGCCACTCCTGTTTAACATCTTCATTGATGATTTGGATGAGGTGATGGAGTGCACCCTCAGTAAGTTTGCAGATGACACCAAGCTGGGTGGAAGTGTCGATTTGCTTGAGGGTAGGGAGGCTCTACAGAGCGATCTGGACAGGCTGGATCACTGGGCCAAGGCCAGCTCAATGAAATTCAATAAGGCCAAATGCCAGGTCCTGCACTTCAGCCACAACAAGCCCCAGCAGCGCTACAGACTTGGGGAGGAGTGGCAGGAGAGCTGCCAGGCAGAGAGGGACCTGGGGATGTTACTAGATGGCCGGTTGAACATGAGCCAGCAGGGTGCCCAGGTGGCCAAGAAGGCTTGGATCGGAAACAGAGTAGTGAGCAGCAGTAGGAGGGTGATCATGCCTCTCTACTCAGCTTTGGTGAGGGCTCACCTCGAGTGCTGTGTCTAGTTTTGGGCCCCTCACTACAAGAGGGACATCGAGGTGCTGGAGAGGGTGCAGAGGTGGCTGCCAAGCTGGGAAAGGGCTTAAAACACAAGTTGTATGAGGAAAGGCTGAGGGATCTGGAGCTGTTTAGTCTGGAGAAGAGGAGACTGAGGGGAGACCTCATCACTCTCTACAGCTACCTGAAGGGAGGTTGTAGAGAGGTGGGAGTTGGTCTCTTCTCCCTAGTGGAGAGTGACAGGATGAGGGGAAAGGGATTTAAATTGCACCAGGGGAGGTTCAGGTTAGATATTAAGAAGAATTTCTTTACCGAAGGTGTTGTCAGCCATTGGAACAGGCTGCCCAGGGAACGGGTTGAGTCATCGTCCCTGGAGGTGTTTAAGAGACGAGTGGGTGTCGCATTGGGGGACATAGTTTAGTAGGTTGATAGGGCGAAGACGAAGGCTGGACTCAATGATCTTCAAGGTCTCTTCCAGATGAAACTAGTCTATGATTCTGTGATTCTAATGGGACTGAGTGAGTAGCCTGTCAGCAGGTCTTTCTGAGTAGTAAGTTTCTACAGGACTCACTGCATGAAGTCCTCTGGAGGAAGTTACGCAAGAAGTTAGACAGAGTCATCATCGTGATCACCTCTCACCTTAAGAGCAATAAAACCAGTGTAAACTCCACAACTTACATTTCAACCTTCACTGAGGTGTATTTTATTACCCTGCTTAATTACGCTGCATAAACCTCCACTATGTGGCCTCCGCCCTGATGAGTTTATAACTTAAATGGATGAGACACATGAATTGAAGAAGGAAAAGGATATAGCACAGAAAGCAGCAGCACACTGATTTGTAAATTTAAGTTGCATCACTATGATTTTAAAAATATTCGTGGTGTCTAGTGGAAGGGATTAGTAAATTGTAAAGATGAAGGAAGAGAGGACACAATGGAAAGGCAGGAGATGAACTGGAGAAGAATGGGGAATGGAGGGCAGTAGTGAAGGGGTGATGAAAGGTAGCAAAAGAAGCAACTGAATGGTCTTCAGCACTTAATGGTCGTCCTCAGCACTTAATGGCCATCTTCAGCACTTACTGTGACAGATATCTATTAGTTTGTGACGGATACCTATTAGTTGTGCTGACCTCATTTTTCACCAGATCCCTGTAGCTGGGTGCTCCTTTGAAATGTTTTCCTTCTCTGAACCCACAAAGATCATAGGAAAAAAATGATACTGCATTGTAGGGCTTGCCTTTCCTGAAGGGGAATTGTTAAAAACCAATGCCATCTTTAAAATAGAGATGACAAGACTTTTTAGTTAATTTTATTGCATTACGTTTAGTTTTATAGATGTACAGTAGATTACACTTCATTTTCTTAATGTGCATTTAATATTACCCTACCAAACTTGAAATGGGAATTGCAAAACCTCTGCTGCGTCGTTTGGAAATTATTTAGCTACACCACTATCCCTCAGAAATTTTTGGGTGCACTGACAGCTTAAATTCCTGCAACATCATAAAGCAAATCTCCAAGAGACTTGTTCTTCTTGTGTTTCAAAGGCCACCTGGACATTGCTTCATAAGGTTATTACAATGAACTGGCTCTACGCCACCGATATCTCTTAATCCATTGTCAGGTCTT
>NW_009730131.1:4420-6208 GCF_000703405.1 Apaloderma vittatum | reverse complement strand
AGCGTCGATGGAATAGTACAAAATGCAGTGACCTTCCATCCTAACGTGTCTGTCTCAAACCCTGCACCAGTGGTGATGGAGTTGTGGGGTTCATCTGCAAGTATCTGTCTTGCTGATTTTGTCCTTCTGGCTGGCAATAACAGAAAAAATTAAAGCCATCTATCTTCAGCCTTACTCAGTGCCCACATAACACTGCTTGGCAATAAAGTTGATTTAAGTCTGTTCCTGTGGATTTGGGGCTTCAGTTTGCTCTTTATCATGAGCCTTTCACAGCTGCCGTGCCCGTAGCTCCCTGAGCATCCTTACTCTTTGACGACCCACAAACACTTCATGACACCAAATATTTGGGAGTTACCATCACCTCCATCTTGCAGATTGAACAGTTTCCAATCTGACTTTTGAGGCTGCTTGTTGGGTACATCCGGAGATTTTAGATTTGTCCAGGCTGAGAGTCAAGCGAGCGACCCCTTCCTCAGGGCTCATCTTGCCCACCAAACTGGAATTTTGGGTGGTAACATTTCTGGGCAAGGGGAAGGTCAACCCTTCTCTATCACCGAAGCTGTGGTGCTAAGTCTGGGCACATCACACCGTCCCAGGTCAGGGAAAGGGGAGGGACAGCAACAATGGTCAGGGTGGTAGCACCAAAGGATTTGGCTGGCACCATCAAAGGCAAATGGAGCAAACTTTCCAAAAAATCATAGAATCAACACCTGATAGATAAAGTACTAGTGCACATTTGAAGCGTGCTGGTGCTCTGGATTTGTGGTTTTACATTGCAGAAAGTCTGCAGAGATTTATTAAACAAATTCCTCCAAAGAAACTTCTTTTTTTTTCTCTAGTGAAAATAGTGCACATTTGAAGCGTGCTGGTGCTCTGGATTTGTGGTTTTACATTGCAGAAAGTCTGCAGAGATTTTATTAAACAAACTCCTCCAAAGAAACTTCTTCTTTTTTCTTAGTGAAAATGTGGGACAAGAAGGTGCTGGTCGAACAGTGGGGAGGGTCAGATTTCCAACACGCAGGAGGACCTTGTGGAAAGTCCAGCACTGACCATCTGCAATGTCCTTCATGTCTGTCCTTCAGTTGCGTTGAACTATCTGCATTGAGCTCAAATGTGCAGAGTATAGATCATGCCAGTTTCTTCTCCTTCTTGGCAGCAAAACTTTGAGACTCTAAGGGAAGTGGGGTTTGTTGTTGCATTCTTGATTTAGTGTCACCAGGTCACAGCTTTTCCTGTAAAATGGGGGTTATGATGTTTGCCAGTGATATATTTACTTTGTCAAAAGTGCTATAGAAGTACAACAACTGTCATATTATCCTTCTCTTATATCGCTTCATAGTAAATTAAATTTGAGGCCAAAAGGACTGTTCAGCTGCTGAAACTTATGCCTCATTTTCTGCAAGGGAAGCCTTGAAATTGGATTTCTGATGTCTTATTTCAGAAGGATTGATACCACTGCTGCTTTTCTTGAAAATACAAGACCGTGTTGCTAGTACCGGTAGTTTTACTTACTTTGGTTCAAGTTTTTGTTGTTTCTATTGCCTGCAGCTGTTAGTTACACAAAGCAGAAAATTTCCAAAGCTGTATTCAGTAAGATGAAATACTTCTGCGAGCAGTGGAATTTCTGAAGCCTTATCTCCAACATGTCATGCTTGGCTGTCCGTAGTTTAATAAGGTGGAGCTCTGATCTAAAGCTTTTTCCTGAGGTTGAGGAATCTGTTACCTCTCCCTCCCATGGGAATTCGCTGGAATAGATGAAGCAAGTGGTTCCACCTCCCTTTCAGTGCC
>NW_009730131.1:0-4389 GCF_000703405.1 Apaloderma vittatum | reverse complement strand
GACTTTCTTTTTCTATCTGGCCACACCTTTTCACCCAAACTGTAGGAACTTACTGGCTCAGATATCACTTGAGGCGAGTGTTCATACCCCAAACCTCCACAATTTATTACATGGAGACTTGATGGTCTGCTAGAGACAGGGAACAGGGAGCTGTGTTAAAATGAGAAGCTTGTGGATAGGATCCAAGAACTCCTTACTGAAGGGATGAGGGTGAAAATAAAGCATAAATAAGCACAAGAGAGTTGGGATGTGAGTGTTATTCTTTACGTCTCTTACACAACTCAGGTTTTCCATGGTTTCAAAATGAAGATAAAGCTTAAAGATACTAGTTTCCACCAACCAACGTGCAGCCTGCAGCTGTTCACCTGAACAAAGTGAGGAGAGGCAGGCTGAGGATAGCTGAGGACAACTGGGTGCCAGACATCAAATGGGGGGTTTGTCTCAGCAACAGGATGGAAGGCAGCCTTTGTAAGTCACATCTAGGCTTCCTAAGTCCAGAGTTTGGTGTATTTAGAATAACAATGAAAAAAAAAATTATATTCCTCCTATAAGTATTGTCACAGCCAGAAAATTCTCAGTTAGAACAAAATCTTTATGCAAAAGAATGGACATACTTTGCTGAGAAGACTATGGAGTGCGTTCAAGCTTCTGGAAGGAGAATGCAGGTTCTGGGCTCAAGCTTCACGTGACGCAGGAACTGTATTAAGGTGAGTAATTAGATTAGAAAGCCACTCCACCACCTTGAAATTTACTGTTTCCCAGGGAATGAGATCAGTTAATAAAATAAGCCACAATAAAAGATTATTCCATGGGACCACTGACGGAGTCTCTGTCCCTTTTTCTGACACAGATCGTTCTGGCCAGGTGTGAATCAAGCCATCGACCTCACGAACTGTCTGGTTTGGTCTCATCTCTCTGTATCAGTACGGATTGCACAACTGCACAAACAGCATTCCCTCAGTAAAGAAAAGTAAAATAAAGTGGAAGAAATAAACCAAACAATCTGTCTTTTTAATGGTTTAGAGAAGGAGAACAGCTCGTCTTCTTTTCACAGTGTTTTACTCGCCTTTGAAGAGAAATACCACACACTTCTGCTCTGATTTCCTTCAGGGATTGCACTACCAGAGGTTCTGTGGCTTTGACATTGGAAAAGCAGCCGTACTTTTCCACTTAGCTTAATCTTAGTTACTATTTTCTTCTGCGGCAGCAGTACACTGTGCAACATGGGAAATGTCGGAAGGCAAAAAACAATAAGAAGGCATTTGAATCATATCTCTGCCTCGATTCCCAGCATTAAGCCAGGCAACTTCTTCTCCTGCCCCAGGGGTCGCTTACTTTTTATTCACAAGCTGAGACCGAAAGAACTGATGGCAGCTACGTGCTGGGAAGAGATACTGATTGTTGTCAAGCAGCAAATCTTAACGAAACGACCCAAACCACTTTTAGCACAGACCTACATAATGGTAAATAGGAATAACAAGGTCATCCAGACGAGGGACTAGCCATAGGGACAAATCCTGACGTTTCAGCATGCTTTTATGCAGTTCTTATTCAGGCAGATTGGTAAAGGTTGATGAAGCTTTGTCAGAAAACCAGAATTAGGTCTCTTGCAAGAAGAGGGGGCCTGGGACCCAGTTCTTTGGCCATGGACTAATTTCAGTTTAATGCAGCTGATGTCAGGCTGGCAAGCTGTGTCAGAAGACATAATATGTTTTATTTAACTGAGTGATATATGCCAACTGAGTTATGCTGGCTTTCTAGAAGAAATGTGGCTCCTGCAGTCTTAGATGGAAACTCTGGCTTTCACTCTGTTCCCATTTACCCTGATGCACGTCAAAGGTAATTTCATTATAACTAATATAAACACATTACAGACAAGGCAATTACACTTCTAAGATATTGGTGTGAGCTGAACCCTTTTCTATGACATTTCTACTAATGTTTGAAATGAAATAACAAAGCAGAACGTGGTATTTTTTCAAATGTTAAACCTGTGGTTGAGAGACCCGCGTACACAACGGCACTGAGCATTATTACATCTGTTACGATTTAGACATTCACTACTAACACCTAAAAAATACCAGTGGGTAAAGGGATTGAAGGCAAAATTCTCTCAGGAAAGGGGGAAAACAAGCCCCTAGTATTGTGTAAGACATTTGGGGAAAGGAGCTCTTTTGCCACCAGAGTTTGTAAAGGTCTCCCAAAGGGAAGAAGCTTTATTAGTTTTCTCTGCCTGCGCCTGGTGAGATTTGTTTTTGGCATAGCTCTTCGCCACTGCCCTGCTCCCTCAGGCAACTGGTCCACTGGATGAGAAACAGCAGAGTACGGGCTTGCCTCTGTGCTGAGCCCTTTTCTTTTCGTTCCTTACGAAGGGAGGCTGGGGAGGAGGAGGAGGGAAACCATCTGTGCTCCCCAGTCCCTTCTGGTTTGGGGGGGATCCTTTACTGAGCCCCTGTAATATTTACAGACAAGTTGTGACAGTGATTAACTCAATTTTTTTGTCTGTTTGGACTTTATTTGGTTTGGGTAGTCAAGCACCCACCCACTTTATTAGATACACCTCATAGTACTAAAATGTTATAATTTTATATTCCCTGATTTCCAATCCATTGTTTTTCAGGCTGAGATTCTTTCTTATAAGCTTTGTGAGGAGAAAATGCCATTCTCATAACCCTTCATGCTCATCGTATCTTATATTAATAATGAAGAAAGACCTCAGCATTAATGCGCTGCATCAGCCCAAACTACGCTGATTTTTTTTCCTTTTTTAAAAATAAAACATTAATTTACACCTCTAGCTCTGCTTGGGTTGAGAGTGAAGGGAAAGGGCTTGTAAATGAGACAAGGCAGTGGTTTAGCAATTAAAGGCCAGGACTGAAAGTCAGCAAGGTTACAGTTCTGAGGGCGATTTGCTGTTGTTTGTCCTGTCTGCTGAAGTTCCTCCTAAATGAGGTGATTATTGTAGCTGTCAGGAATGAAAAGGTAGGACACATTGATTTCATCCCCACTGCAATCTCCAGGACGTGCTGGTACAGAGCAGTCAATATGAATTGCCAATTAACAAAAAAACAATATTGGCAAGCTGGCAGTTTGAGAAAAAACTCCCTCCAGCCAGTGCACCTAGCCCCTGCCAGTCAAATCACCATCCTCGAGCAAACCTGCCCAGAAAATCAGTGAAAATGAGCTTTTTTTGGCGTAACTGAATAGCAAATTGTAGAGCTGGGAGCCTGTCTGCAGAGGGGAAATGGGGCAGAACAGCTATCCAGGAATACACTTCAAGTGCACACCCTATCCGGAGATAAAAATCACTTTACTCTGGAGTAATTATTCTGTTGTAAAAACACATTGGTTATTCACGAATAAAGTATCCTTAATTTCAGAATTAAAGTGCCCGTGCTCTTATTCTGCCATTCTGCTCATGATAATAGACACAGCTATTGATCGTGATAAATAGAGATTCTTCCGCAACAGCTACTGGGGAAATCTTGTAAATAAGCTCTAGGAATACCATGCTTCCAATTACCTTACAATTCAAATACCGTTCATATAAATGGATACTTACCTACAGATTTCACCAATTTTCATGCAATTAAAATCATTAACATGCAGCTTTGGGTTGAAGAAACAACTCCAGAATAGCAGCCATGAGTAGTGTCTTTGACGTGATGGAGTGAACCCGGTTTAGAAAACATTCGGCAGTAACCCGGCTGTTACTGCACTTGTGAGGGAATTCCTGTCTCAGCAATAACAAATCTGTGTCTCATGTGGTGCTTTTAAGACCAACTCTCAAAGGACTTGGCTAGAAAGATGTTGTTATCCCTCACCTGCAAATGGGGCAAGCGAGGCAGGGGTTGTAAGGTGGTTTGTTCGCAGTTCTCCAGCAAGCCACTGAAAAAGCAACCTTTGCTCTTCTAAGTCGGGGGCATACATCTTCTCTCTTTTAAAGAAGATGACCCTGTGGTAAGAGATGGAGTGTTTTGATGGTAAACCAAGGAATGTGGGCAAGTAGCTTGGCCTTCAGCGAGCACTGGGTGTCAGAGATCTGCTGCTTCCCAGCCAGCTTGTGAACTGCCTCCTGGAATTTGTCATCTCCAGCTCTGCAAAAAAACCCAACTCAAATGCAAAATCATAGAATCAGAGAATTGTTAGGGTTGGAAGGGACCTTAAAGATCATCTCCTTCCAGCCCCCCTGCCATGGGCAGGGACATCCCCCGCTAGATCAAGCCTCTCAAAGCCCCATCCAGCCTGGCCTTAAACACTTCCAGGGATGGGGCTTCCACCCCCTCTCTGGGCAACCTGTGCCAGGGTCTCACCACCCTCATGGGGAAGAACTTCTTCCCAACGTCCAATCTAAACCAACTCATCTCTGGCTTCAATCCATTCCCTCTA
>NW_009730130.1:68321-69080 GCF_000703405.1 Apaloderma vittatum | reverse complement strand
GCTGCTCTCAAGCCAATCACTGCCCAGCTGAGCACTTGCTGGAGTATTCTGAAATAACCACAGGGCTGGAAAATAAGCATTGCCTGGTTTGCTGCATCTCGGTACAGCTCAGTACAGCTTCCAGGTTGTTTTCCAATTCCTGAACCGTGTGGTAGCATCTGAGCTAATCCTAAGCGGGGGATATTTAGCTAGATGTTTTCTCTAACTGCAAGCCATAGTAGGGAGTGGTGATGTTAGGAGGTTTATATCTTCATGCAAGGTGAGAGGAATTTTGTTGAACAAAGAAAAGGTGCTTTCCTAATGAAAATTGTTCTCTCTCCTGAATTTGAATAACATGTTTGCAGACACGGAGGTGGGCGAGATGGTTGGCTCGGTCGCTTGCTTTCTTTTTCCAACAGTGTTAGCGGGTTAAACGCAGACAGGTTACTCATCTGTGTGCAAGAAGTTATCTATGTCAAAAAGGAACACTGTAGAGGAAAACGAAGTTCTTCAGAAATAATAGATGAGGCAGCATCTTAAATTTCATGTAACTTGCATGAAAATGCTTGGTGGGTGCTACTGTTGAGGTATGTTTTATGCAGATTGAAATCCTTCTGTTAAGACTTGTTCAGAGTTTGACTCTTGCAAATGTAGTGGTATCTGACCCCAAGCTAGAGAGTCTTGGGGGTTGTCTTTCCATAATTAAATAGTTCTAAACTGAGATTGTTTAAATAGTTTGAATTACAGCTTGGGCTGCTCAAACTGTGTTTCTGGATTTGA
>NW_009730130.1:53131-68290 GCF_000703405.1 Apaloderma vittatum | reverse complement strand
GAGTGATGAAGGTGAATTGCGTAACTTAGCTGGCGTTCTGGATGAGTAAGCATGAGAAAGTTAATAGATGTGTTCTTAGCACTTGGATGATGGAATATGAGTAAGAACCCCAAACCATAAATCAGACCCTGTCAGCATCCACAGTGTTTTCTGTTCCTCTGGGAAGAGGCAGCCAAAGTGATGATAGTTCTGTCCTGACACGAAAAGCTGACTTGGAGCTTTTTGTGGGGGTCACAATGGTCTTTCCAACATCCAGAAAAATAGCCAACACCATTACTTTCCCCACACCCTCTTTCTGGGGCTTGATCGTAGCTCTTCCAAGTCCTCTTTCAGTGGCAGAATAATGGGGAGTGAGAGACCTAGGGTAGAGTTTACCTAGGATAGAGTCTGGGCTATTCTTAAAGGCAATGAGTTCATATGATAAAAAAATATTTCTGCATTTAAAAGACTGAGGATGGAAAAAAAACAGGTTTGTAAATACTGCAAATACTGAGTAAGTCCACATTTGGTGATCTGAAGAGTGGGTGTAACTTTGCTTCTAGCAACACTGATTTGAAGCTTGGTAGACCAAATCGACAAAAAAGGGCAATCGGGAGTAGGTTGTGTTCACCAAAGGCTGCTAAAGGTATTGAGGGGTGAAGTAGCTGAGTTGCTGCCTTGGGTCCTCTCATCTCTTATGAACATGAGAGGATTGAAAAACATCTAAAATACAATGCAAACTTTTTCTAAAAAGCTGCTGGTAAGCTCCAGGAAACTGCTGATCGATTTGGACCTGAAAAAGTGATAGAAGCAGTAACAAATTATATGTTACTAGAAGCCTGAACAAACATACTGTGGAAGAGTTGGCTTAGCTTCTGGAGGCCAATCACGCCTTACAAGCTGCCTGGAAGCCCATGAAAGGATCAGTTAGCGTGGGTAAAGGTTGAGATTCATCACGTGGCTTTCCAAAAAAATTCAGCAAGGTCTTTCAGCACAAGTTCTCAGAAGTAGTAAGCATTTATGGGATCAAAAGAGCAGTCTTCATGAGGTTAAATATCGTATTAGAAGCGAGAAAAGACGGTATAGGAGAAGGTGGTCAGTTTTGACGGAAGAAAGGGATGCGCAGGGGAACCCGTTGACAGGTTTTAACACAAAGCTGCAAATGCTGGCTCAGAAGTTCCTGAAGTGCACATTGTTGGAAGGGCACTCTGGAAAAAAGCATCACTCTGTGATTCATCTTGCCTCATGGGAGGTGTGCATTGCTTTCCACTGACACTGAGGATCCCGCAGTGACTACCTCAGCCCCAGCTAACATTTAGATGACTAATTTAAGTAGGACAAATCCTGCCCCAAACAAATGAGTTTATTTCTAGCTAAGGGTGACATGACATGGGATTTTCATGAATGGTTTGGAAGGTCTACTGCTGCTGCTGGCTTTTATTGCTTGCACTTCCTTTCGGTGCACTGAATGTATTTTACGGATGTGCAAATCATGGACCATCGTATAATTTAGCACCCTTTCTAGTCACGTTCAGGCAATGCAAACCATGTAAGATGGGTGGAGAATCCAGTCACGTTGCTCTCAAAGACTTTAGGAGCTTTTGAGAATTCCTGACATCCTTCAGCAGCACACTCACGTGCAAGCAAATGTATTCCCATCTGTAACGCTCACAGTGACACACACTGTTTCCTTTGGGTTCACTGTCATCAGTGTAAATGAAGACATCTCTGCTGGGACACTCTGGCAGGCCATGCACGTCCTCAAGACCCAAACTTTAAAAATTTAAGGAACTGAAAAGGATGCCACATTGATGTCTTTGTCTTCCTTTCAAGTATTCTATGAATCAGAAGAAGATAAGAAAAAGAGGTGTGCCTAAAAGACACGAGCTGTTTGCTACTTTGGTGTGGTTGCTTTGTTGTGGTTTTTTTTAATCTGTTTGCATTCTAAGTAAATGCAACTGAGTGTGGCCATGCATAAATAGCTCTTTCTGGACTGAAAAAAAAAAAATTAGGTAAGTGTTAAGTTCTGGGTGCAATGAATATTTACTGAATAGCTTTGAATAGCTCCCCATTCAGTCAGAAGTGAGTCCAGAGCAGTTTATTATATTAGAACTCAAGGGCAAAGCATCGACTTTCATTTTAAAACAGATTTAATTTGTTCTGTAAAAATACACAAACCACAGATAAATTAGGCAAACATAACACCTCTTTCGAAAGGGAAGCAAAACACTAGCAGTGAATGTTGTTTCCACACATTGTTGCTGATTTTTCTTCACAGAGTTTATCCGCAGTTATTCTGAACCATACAGCAGCTCTGCAGCATTTCCGATTAAAAATGAACAAACCGAGTTTTCCAGCCTGTGTGCATGCCTCTGTAGCAAAAGCCAGTGGCGACGGCCAGATGGCGAGGTGGGTGTGTGAGCTGCAGCCCCTGAACTCAAGCTGAACCTCCCGGGCCTGGTCCTTGCTCAGGCACAGCTGCTGTCTCACCAGGGAGATTTGGCAGCCACTGGAGAGGAGGCAATGCCTTGTCATTTCTGCCGATGTTGCCTGACCGTAGCATTTGCAGACGCTGGAAAGCCTTCCCAAGTCCACTGGTATAGCCACTCAGCCAACACAGACTTCGTGTGATTTCATTTTTGTACATGTGCTGCATTTACCTGGCAGATGAAATAATGAAGACATAATCTCTAACAACCTGTTGCCCGTACACAATTCAAGTTGGTTTGTTTGGTGGTTTCGCCCCTGCACACGCACTTTACGAGGATTTATTACATCTTTCCAGATTTTTGAGCAGGGAGTTTGTTCTTAATGATGCAAAAAGATTTTAATGTAGCTCTCGCTAATGAAAAAGTTCTTCCTAACTACCAATGTAAACTTCAGCCCCTGAATGAGTGCTTAATATTTGGTAGCTTTAAAGCTTTCCACGTGACAGAGCTTCTCTTCCTCTCCGAGATCCTGCTCTGTTTCCAGAGACGAAGAGAAGAGAAGAGAAGAGAAGAGAAGAGAAGAGAAGAGAAGAGAAGAGAAGAGAAGAGAAGAGAAGAGAAGAGAAGAGAAGAGAAGAGAAGAGAAGAGAAGAGAAGAGAAGAGAAGAGAAGAGAAGAGAAGAGAAGAGAAGAGAAGAGAAGAGAAGAGAAGAGAAGAGAAGAGAAGAGAAGAGAAGAGAAGAGAAGAGAAGAGAAGAGAAGAGAAGAGAAGAGAAGAGAAGAGAAGAGAAGAGAAGAGAAGAGAAGAGAAGAGAAGAGAAGAGAAGAGAAGAGAAGAGAAGAGAAGAGAAGAGAAGAGAAGAGAAGAGAAGAGAGAAGAGCATTGTTTAGGTTGGAAAAGACCTCTACGATCATCCAATCCAACTGTTACTCTAGCAATGCCAGGTCCACCACTGAGCCATGTCCCTAAGCACCTCATCTACAGGTCTCTTAAACACCTCCAGGGATGGCAACACAGCCTGTTCCAATGCCTGACAACCCTTTCAGTAAAGAAATTCTTCCTGATACCCAACCTGAACCTCCCCTGGCACAACTTCAGGCCGTTTCCCTTTGTTCTGTTGCTTGTGACTTGGGACAACAGACCAATCTCTGCCTTGCTACAACCTCCTTGTAGAGAGCGATAAGGTCTCCCCTCAATCTCCTCCAGCCTAAACAGCCCCAGTTCTCTCAGCCATTCCTCACAAGACCTGTTCTTGAGCCCCTCCGCCAACTTCGGTGACCTTTGTACACACTCCAGCACCCTTGTAGTCTTTCTTATAGTGAGAGATGCAAAACTGAACACAGACTTTGAGGTGTGACCTCACCAGTGCTGAGTACAGGGGGACAATCATTTCCCAGGTACTGCTGAAAGCACTATTTCTGATACAGGCCGAGATGCCATTGGCCTTCTAGGCCACCTGGTCACACTGCTGGCTCATGTGTAGGACTCTCCAAAAATCTCACCATGGTCTCATCCAGTAAAACAACCTTGGTCAATCCTAGCCCAAATCCTCTGTTAGGCTGCAGCAGCTACAGGGACATCGGGCTACTGCCACCAACCTCTCTCCCCATTGCATGAGCAATGCCTTGAGTTCATCATGGCGGGGGGAAACTGTCCTTTCAGCAAGGGTGACAAAATGTGACAGCAGTCTCTCTATGGGAAGAGCTGGCAGCAGGAGTGGGTGGCAGACAGCCATTTGGTGGCCTGGTTTCACAAGAACAAGACTTATGTGATACCTGGGCATGTTCACCCCCAGCAGTGAGAGGCTTTATTTCCATCAGCCAGACCATGCTGGTGCTGGGAAGGTGCTGCACATGTTGGACCTGTCCTCTGTCTACTGCCAGGTGGCTTCATTGAGCTCAGGGCTGGCTGCTTCCTTTGTTCTGTCACTGTATCACGAATTGTGATGGTTGTGTATAGGACAAGAATTACCCTGGTAATTCCCAAAGCCTTAAACTGAATAGCTCTCTGCTTAGGCAGGAATCAATAACAACATTGCCTGTTCGCTGCTCTTGGGTTTCCTCTTTGGCAGGAATCTGAGTATCTTCTCTACATGTCCTCTGCGGTGGCTTTCTGAAAGTGTGGAAATTTGGGAAACCTGATCTTCTTTTTCTGAAGGAAATGTGTATTGAATCCCTCCAAGTACACAGGAGGTGAAAGTGGGACAAATACCATCACCTTGTGTGTTCCGATGGTGATGGAGGTAGACCAGGATTTATGCTACTTGCCACAGCATGCGAGCACATCATAGGAGTAACTGAGTAGTGGGACTCAGACTTGTAAGTTATGGTTTGTTCTTTTCTAGTCTTTCATCATGGGCAGGACTGTGTTTCTGATGGAAAATTCCAGCTTGGTCATGTTCCTTCATACACAAAGCCTCATGATTTTTGTGTTGGAAGGACTGTTGAAGATGTATTCATTTCTCCTCCTAACTGAAGGTAATAGGTTCTCTGATAATTTTCTTCCTTTAATATGGCTGAGATTTAGAATTAATTCCTCTTAAAACTGTCTTTGAGAAAGAGAAAAATGCTATTGTGTTGGAAGGCACACGAACCATGATTTGAGTTTAACTATTTTTGGCAGAAAAGACAGGTAGATAATGCAGACCCATTCTTTCGTTTTCTTAGCCTTTTCTCTGGTTTATGTTATTCTTGTCTAGTAAAACGCTAGTAGGAGTGGGCAATTAGTCAGGAATTTCCTAAACAGCAATGCAAACAAAAAAGGGGGATTACTAGCTGGAGTTGAGTTTTTCTATCAGAATCACAGAGATTAAGGAATCTTTTCCTTGCTTTAGCTAAATGGCCCACTCTATACAGGAATGTCTTTTCATATTATGTCTTTATATATTAGTAGTCAGACTCTGGCCCTGAATCCTATGTTATTAAACTCTAGGGTATAAGATGTGGTCTCCAACTCTATATAAATAAAAGCAAATGTTTTCAGCTGAGTACTTAAACGATATTGAGGGAGTTTGAGTTCAGGCACAGTGATGTCATTTGACCATTAAAAAAAAAAAGACACCAAAAAACCTCATTATTGTGCAATAATTATGTAGGGTATGATTTTTAAAGTACTGAAAAAGTTTAAAAGCACCTGTTGGATGGGCAATATTTTAGGCAGCTGTATTAACATCAAGTAAGTGATGTTTTGGAGAGTTCTGTTTTGGGGGTGGATGGTGTTTTTTGCGGTTAAGTGCCTATGTATGAGCTTACCAAACTGAGGTCATTTGCAGTCCAACACAAGTTTGCATAAATAGTTTGGAAGGTAGAGGTAGAGATAAAATCAGCTGGAATAAAATCCAAGAGGAGAAGACATCATTTTGTTGTTGCGATATTAACTTGCAAGGAAACGTATTTGCTGTAAATTTTAATATGTAAACTCACATGTGTAGTCTCAGACCGGAGCACCAGCTGTGTCTATCACTGGAGAGATCTAGTTAACAATGCATGTCAGAGAAAATTGTAGCGTAATTTATTCATACCTCTTAGACTAGCAGAACTAAGGCTGAAATTTATGTGCCTGTTGACAAAAGGTTTTGTCCAAGTTTGTATTCTGCCCAAGGATGCTATATCACAATGATAAAAAGCCATTGCGATGGACGACAAAGAAAAAGCAAATTAAAGCATAGTTCCTAATTAAAGTGTGAAATAAATGTGCAGTTCAAGTAGAAATAGCTGTCAGAAGTTGCCAATTAAAGCACAAGCAGCAAGTCCCATAGCACAAAGCTGTTCTGCTGGCTCTGAGCATTTGCGGTGGGTGGGGGAATGAATCTGGAATTGACATGGTCAGGCCTGGAGAAAGATGGCTAAAAATCAAGTCCCGTTTAATTATTTCTTTTTAAGTCAGTGTTTACTTGTGTTTTTGTCAAGGTTTTTCTTCAGGAGGGGAGATGGTACAAAAGAAAATAAGGAGTCTCAGATTTAATGTTGCATTCCACAACAGCTATTTTTTGGCAGTGCTTTATTCTGGCAGTAAAATAGTGCTGCTTCAAGCCGATATAACATCAGGAGAGTTTTTACTCAGATGGTCGTTGCAAAATTGTTTAAAAAAGCAAGCTAGGGTTTCAGGCTGGGTGATACTAGGGCTTTCTTGAGATCATATTTCTTCAGGCAGTTCTGTAAGACACTAGTATGAAGCATTTGGCGATTGTTCTACCATTAAAAAAAAAAATAAAGCCAAATTACTGGAAATATGAAAAATGCCATAATGTGATCATTTTCTGGCTAGTCTTGGTTTGCCTCAGAAATGCTTTGGTGATGCTACACTTGCAGTACACATTAGTATAACAAAACACATTCTGTTTTCAGCGCTTTTCACGGTGACTCTCCTCTCAAATCTCTAACTCTTTGTTGTCTGGTCTGGTGAAGTGGTTACGGCACGCTGCCAGCACTTCTCTCTCACTGAAGTGAAGCCTGCATTGACGATGATCACTAGTGGAGTTGGCAAAATAGAGGTGGCATTTCTTGCTCATAGGGGGTTGGATTTCTTGTTCTTGGATTTCATCATTCTGAGTGGAAAAATTCTAATGACTATTTGGTATTTCTTCTCCATATGGTGAATGAAACAGAGGAAAAAAAGTGCAATGTGAGAATGCAAAAGTTAATATATGCAAGTACTCTGAAAAATCCCAGTTAAATGCAGGTCTAAGTTTAATCTTCAATGGTTTGCCTTAGGGTAGTTTTTGTTGTTCATACATATCTCTTCCTAGCATATCACAAACAAAATTCACGTGGAGAATGGAATTCAAAATGTACTAAACCACTTTTTTCTTTTATTTTTTCTTTTTTTGAGGCCCATAGGTGGTTGATTTAGAATGGGATAAGTATTCTGTGTACTTCCAAACTTTCTCTTACGTCAGAGATAATGTTATTTAGGTTTTGCTCCTATGAGATGGGAGAACAGAAAACAGAAAAGCACCTCTTGCTGAAGTTTGAATTGCTCTGAATGACTTGGCCCAAAGACCAAATGTTCAAGTGCATCTTATTTCTAAAGAAAGCATTTACAAAAACTGCCAACAGGATAGAAGAGTTCAGTTCTGGTAGGAATATCCTAAATACAAATCTGTGGTTACTGAGGCACTGCTGGCCCCTTATTCCAGTATCTGTAACCTCTGCAGAATGCTGCTAAAGAGCAGAAAGAAGGAAAGCAGGAATATGCCACCTTTGCAGATAGGAAACAAAGAAGTACATGGAGCAATTTGGCTGGGAATATTCAGGAAGTTTGCTGGCAAATTAGGAAGCTGGCTTGGCACATGCTAATCTTTGTCAAGTCCTCAACCTGAAAAGAACGTCCCCCTCTTTCAGTAATGTCTGTTTAGGAACCTAAATTTAATCCTCCTTGTCTGGTTTATCTGGAAACTTAAATTATGGTTAATTTTTAAAATAATGTTTACTCAAAGAGGATTATCTGGTAGAGAAGGTGTTGGACATGCTCGGTACAAATGTACAAATCAGGCAGTTGTACTACACCGTGCCCATCGAGTTTTTCTGCTCGGGAACACAGGCTCAAGGGAAATAGAAACATGAATATGAATTTATCTTTCAGTTTTAGACTCTGGAATGTTTCTGTTTTAATAGCATTCTAATAAAATCAAAACATTGAATCTTTCCCAGCAAAGTTATAAATAGAAAGTAGGCACCCTCCTTCTTATACAGAAAGATAAACTGCAAAAGGAGATTGTTCACAAAACAGAAAAAAATCCAATAAAAAGTGCTGTCATTTTACTTGTGTCTCAGAGCTGCTGTACTTCTGTAATAAGCAGCTGTTATTGCTCATTCGTTTTCCCGTGTAATTGATTTAGTCTCGGGACTGAGAAGGGCACAATGCTGCACGAACAAGACAAACGGCCTTTCTGCACGGTTGCCCCACTGTGCCTCTGACGGATGAGTTGATGGTGATCTTAAAATCTAGGTGACTTTGTGTCTGTACAAACCATGCAACCAGCATCCACAAAAAGACAGGTTGAGCTGTATTTCTGCTCCTGTTATGATCTACATCGTGTTTATCTGGGTCTGGAGCTTGCTGTGTAGATGATAAAAACTAGATGGTGCGAAATCAGAAGAAGTGACCCAAGAAGTCACCCAAGAAGTGACTGATACACCAAGAGGTTGTGCTGCCATCCATAGGGATCTCAACAGGCCATAGAAATGGTAGGCAGGAACTTTGTGATTTTCACCAAAGGGAAATACAAAGTCCTGCACCTGGGAAGGAATAACCCCAAGCATGAGGACAGGCTGGGGGTCGACCAGGTGGGAAGCAGCTTTGCAGAAAATGGATGGGGGCTTCTGGTGAACACAAAGTTGACCATGAGCCAGCAGTGTGCCCATGTGGCAAAGAAGGCCAACAGCATTCTGAACTGCGTTAGGAAAAGCATTGCCAGCAGGCTGAGGGAGGGCATCCTTCTGCTCCTTCTGCTCAGCACCGACAGGGATTCCACCTGAAATCCTGTGTCCAGCTCTGGGCTGCCCAGCGCAAGACCTAGATACGCTAGAAGGAAGGCCAGCGAAGAGCCACAATGATGAGACCAGAGCATTTTACATAAAAAGAGAGGCTGAAAGAGAGGGTGCTGTTTACCTGATTGAGGGAGGATGGGAGTAAAGAAGATGGAGACAGAATTTTCTTAGTAGGTCTGGAGCTTTTGTAGTGGGCACAAGTTGAAATACAGGAAGAATACTCAGAAGAGACTTTTTGCTTTGAAGGTGATTGAATGCAGGTTGCCTAGACAAGCTGTGGAGTTTCTTTCCTTGGAGACATTCAAACCTGACTGGACATAATCCTGATGACATGCTGTAGCTAACCATCCTGTAGGTCCAGCTGATCACCTACCGTAGGTGATCCTACTCTGGCAGGGGGGTTGGACTAGATGATCTTTTGAGGTCACTTCCAACCCCTAATAATCTGTGACTCTGTGATTCTGTGATCCCCTGAGCAGATGCTCTGGGCTATGTAACCTCCAGAGGTCCCCACTAGTGTTAACAGTTCTCCAATTCTGTGACTTTTACCCTCATTTTTAGAACATACAGAATCATGTTCTTAATGATATTTGATATTTATAATGCTACTGAAGCTAGGAGCATCAGCCACAACTATGGCTCCCAAGGAGCTGTCAACACAGGTAGACAAGACTTAGAGACATGAAAGAAAAAGAAAGAACCAAAGTGACTTGCTGAAGGCAAGTTGCAGGTCTTATCTTCCTTATTCCTTGCACAGTTCTCTACTCACAAGTACTGTTGGGTGGGGGGTTTGGGTTTTTTTAAATGCTCTGGGTTTTCTTTCAAGGTCTGCATGGGTAATGAATGAATGCACAGATCTCACTTGTTATAAATATAGTAATATAGATTGTATTGCTGAACCAAGTTTGCCCTCTGTTCAGCACTTTGGGGAAACAGAGGTACATTCATTCTGTGAGAACCTCTTCAAAGATCTATTCACAGCCACTCATGGGAAGTGCTACATCTCTGGGCATGTGTGAGAGAAAAAGCACTTTAATTGGATGCATGAGTAACTAACTGCCTGCCAGATTGTGACTGGCCTCTGTACAAGCTCAAGGTTGCACATATTCTGCTGGGAGCAAGAAAAAACTGCATGGCCACCCCATCCCTTACTCTCTATGAGCCACCCAGTAGAGTGCGTGCTGCAGAATGAAGACGAATTGCTGCCTGGTCTTTCAAGGGACCTACAGGATCTGAAAATTTAGCTTCAGGCAGTATAGAGCACTCATTCTGTTAAAAGACCACCTAAATATGGCTTCTATCTCTTTACAGACCTGTGAGCTGTAGGTAGTCAAATAGAATTGGATGGGTTTGGATTTGTGTAGGAAAGGAAATTTTCTAAAATCCTGGGAATTAAAATTGGTTTGGGGCTCAAAACTACTGTGAGAGGGAAGGGGCAGTCTAATGGTTTTATACAGAGTTCTTTTGACTATTTGTATAATGTACACTTTCGCCTCTGAATTTTGTTTCATCTGGTCATGCCTGCTCAAGAGCAAAATGTGGCTTTAGCTTCCCTACAGTGCTGTGGGGTATTATTCTGCTCTATAATACACATGCATGTCTCTTGCTCCATAGACTTGGCAGAACTAAGGTGCTGGAGCATGTCCAAAGAAAGGCAATGAAGATGGTGAAGGGTCTCGAGAACAAGTCTTATGAAGAGCCACAGAGGGATCTGGGGCTGTTTGGCCTGGAGAAAAGGAGGCTGAGGGGAGACCTTATCACTTTCTACCACTACCTGAAAGGAGGTTGTAGCAAGGCGGAGGTTGGTTTCTTTTCCCAAGTAACAAGAGATAAGACAAGAGGAAATGGCCTCGTAGCACTAAGGGGTGTTTATATTGGACATTAGGAAAACCTTCTCCACTGAAAGGGTTGTTAAGCATTGGAACAGGCTGCCCAGGGAAGTGGTTGAGTCACTGTCCCTGGAGGTGTTTAAAATGTAGCTGTGTTGCTTAGGGGCATGGTTTAGTGGTGGAGCTGGCATTATTAAGTTAATGGCTGGACTCAGTGATCTTTAAGATCCTTTCCAGTCCTACAAGATCCTATGATTCTATAAGAATTCACAAGTCATCACATAGTTTTAAACGTGGGCTTCATTTTCACTCAGCACCTTTGCTTGCTGTATAGTATGTTTCATTTTCTGTCCTTCCATTATTAAAACCCGATCTCATGCTTTCCTAGAAAAAAACCTGATTGGATCATGACTAATAATACGAAGCATCTATAAAGAAGGTGAAACAGAATGAGCAAAGGCATCAGTGTACCCAGAGATGCACTTAATGCTGTTCATTAAAAATATACGAATCTGCTTCAGGAGATTTGATAAATATTGATTTTGCTTGTAGAGAGCAAAAGATAAAATAGCAGCCCCCTTCCTCTTTTTTTTTCTGCAAAATGAAAGGAACTGATGTAATTGTTCTAAATTCAGTACAATGAACTGCTATCGGATCAGTGCCAGCAGTGTATTTCCTGCCAGTGTCTGCTCCTCCAATCAGTTTAATTATGAGCAATTGTTTGGGTTGTGCTGTGAAGAAATATTAGAGAATGGAAAAAAGAACATACTTCAGGTCATTATTTTGCAACTGATTCATGGTTTGGCAGAAGCCATTAACTAGATTTTATGCTTTAGAACACTGTAATAGTATCAGCGTGGATCAACCTTGCCATATAAGCACATAGAGCACAAATCCACCGTTTATTTTGACAAGGTTCTTGTTCAAGCATTTGAAAAATGCTGAAATAACATCAGCCATTGGCTAGAATTTTTGGTTAATTGTATGCCTGCTCTTATCCAAGGGATCTAAGCAGGCTATGAAAAAAATGGCTATTGTTAATGCCTCCTATGTTTATCTGTCACGTCAAACTTTGATGATGATTTTTCTCATGCTTGACACACATCTCATGTCCTGCTGCTACACTCAGAGGCACTTTGTAATCCTAGTTAATTTCTTTTGGAGGGGCAGATGGGGGTAAGACGGTTCTTTCCCCAGCTTGCAGGATTCTTCTCCTTCTGACAGTTTGTTTTCCTTGGGATGCTGAAGACTTAACTGAGCTAACCAGACTGCTCAGGAGCTGAATGCAGATTAAAGTGTCCCCCAGCTTGTGTGGAATGGTTTCAATGCAGATTAGATAGGATGGATACTGGGGCATTACTTCTATGCTGAACAGTCTTAGTGCAAAGTTCTTGGAAGACAAATGCCCAAATTGCCAATTAGCTCTGCTCAGCAACCTGGTCAGCGGCCAGGTCAGGAGCCAGCTGGGCACGGCACCCCGTTTGGGAGGGGAGGAGTTTCTTCACATTGCTGAGGCTCGTGTAGCCACCCTTGGTGTCGCTCCTCTGAGAGAGCAGGATTTTAGCTTTCAAGCATTGTCATTTAGTTTTCAAACATTTATTAGCAAATTAGAAAAAAAAATCCCTTGGAACATAAAAAATGTAGAATTTAGAACACCCATGGCAAGTGTTAGTTTTCAGGGCTTCATGCCTAGATCTGATACAGGACATGCTGCAACAGTGTGCTCCCTCTGGGAATGTAACATAAACTAGCGTGATCTGGACACTGTTCCAACAGAAGACAAAAGATGCACTTGTTTTCAGATTTGCTAGTGGAAAAAATGTTCTTTTTTTTTTTTTTTTTCCTTCTAGGGTGGTGGAAAAAATTTTTTTTTTTTTTTTTTTTCCACTCTAGTGTGACTTGTGTACACTCCTATGTTTTCTGATACCAGAATGAATCTTGGATATCTTACGCGTCTCTCCTTGCACCATGTAATACGGGATTAAAGCAAATAAATTGGTATATGCTGCAGGTGGCGTTGTACATCTCTGCCAGGTTCTGCAATCTTTGCATTATGCATGTTTCTTAGATGCTGTTTAAGCCTGCAAAGTTCGAGGGATACAAGGATCCAGCTGTTTGTAAAAACAAGGGGATCCAGCTGCAAATCATCCAAGACCAGTCTGCTCTGACTCAGTTGTTAAAATGTGAGCAATGGTAATTTCTGGCAATGAAGTTCTGAGTTTCAAAACTGTTCAGAAATAATAGTTATATGAACCGAAGTTCTGTGTTTGGATCCTATGTTTAGTACTTCTGTGTATCAACTTAGCTGGAAGATGATTTAAACTGGAAGAGAATGTATTTTGCTTGATGGGGTGCTGCACCTCGGTTACCTACGCGTGGCCGGGAAAACCATTTTCCATTAGGAAGTTGTGTTTCCTATGACAAGAAAATTCTTCCCTTCTTACAGAGATGTTGCTGAAGGAACAGTAATGTTGGTTGCTGCAGGAAATAGAGACTGGGGAAGAGAAACTCATGTTTGGAAAAGTAGGATCGAAAGCATAATGGGAGATAAGGAGATAAGACCATGGGATGTATCATATATGTTACCAGGGAAGAGAAGATTAAAATCTCACTATCCTAGGTCAATTTAGTAGAATAAAACTGTGAAAAATTATTTTATTCTAGCTGCTGACACAGCTAATGAAAAAGGGCAGAGGTGGGTCTCGTAAAGAAATTTCCATTACCACTGATGTTCTTAAGCATTGTATTTTGACAACAGTCTAAAAATAAAAATAGTTACATTGCCAGATTTATAACTGTTTTATTTTTTCCAGCTGTATTCTTAGAGTTACCCAGAAAAGTGTCGTTGAAACGAGAACATGGCTATGACCTGCTCCGCCGCTGTTGCCGCCTTCTGCTGTACCCTCAGGAATGGTAGAAATACAAGAAGAGAACTTATCCGGGTCTTTTACCAGCCTCCTTATACTGCTTAACATTACTTACTGGTTGTCTTTTGCCCCATGGGAAACTGGCCCCCTGACATTTTGTTATGCTGTCCCATTACTGAGCTATTTGATATCCTCACAGCTCTTTGCTTTCATTTGTGGTACGCAGCCTCTTTTTCTATACCATCTATGAGTACACCGAAAGGCGCAGTTCCCTAGAGAAACCTAACTTCCACTGTGAAAGCTGGTTTTGTTTTCTATTTTTTCTCCTCCTACCTTTAAAAACATTGTTTTATGAAGGATCTCCCCTTTTACAGACTTAGTTTGTAAAATCCAAGAAAACTACTTCAGGTGTATAACCTTTACAGTAACTCCGGTAGTTGCTGCAATGTGACTTCCCTGTTTTCTAGAAATGCTCTTCCACAGGCTATCGCATTGGGAAGTGTCTGCTGCTTCTCTTTCTTGCTACAGTTTCTACCAAATTCCCAAGTCCAGAGGTCTTATTTATTTGTTAGTAACTCTTCAAGTCACACAGGCTTCTTAAACAAGCAAACAAACAAAACCCACCAAATTTGCCCCTCACGTTTTTCTGCTATAGTCGCTGTTTTATAACAGTAGCTGGAGTTCGGTGTTGTTACCAAGGGCCAGTTTTAGTTTCTATATAGCATCTCTCCATAGAAATTTATATGGTCTTTGTATATAGCTTGGTATAGAGATGAACTATAGCATATAGAGCATGGCAGGAATTAGACTTCTCTTGAGAGTCACCAGCTGTGTTTCTGGCAGTGAATTACACAGTGCCCGAGCACTGGTACCCAGTCCCATTTGCAGCATTCAGTTGCTGGAAAGGGTCTCTGGCATGGTTTTGGCCTGAATCAACTTTAGCTCTGACAAGCAATTCCTAGGCGCAGTTTGGGATTTGGGGGCAGTCCTGATCCTGTGCTAATAGCTGTTTTGGATGCAGCCCACATACTCTAGAGAGTGGATTTACTGGGGATTCAAGCCATTCCATGGCATCTGGCCCAAATGCTGGGGAGGGTCCCAGCTCTGGTCAGCACACAGCTGTAACCCCAGTGCTCAGTGTGCCGTGCCAGGGACTCTGCTACGTACCAGCTTACAACTGCTCTCAGGTGAAGATTTTTGCATATTTATTGATTTTCTCCTGTTTATTGATTTTCCTTCAGAAGATCATCTCAGAAGATCCCAGATTACTGTGAACAGCTGAGTGAGCTACAATTCACAGCCTTAATTATAACCCATAGTGGTTTTTTTCCACCTATGTGTGCTCATTTCTCCTGAAAACCTGCCACAAGGCAGTGCCCATCTCCAGATGTAGCTGTTCCTGCAGCTCATCAGCAGGGTTTCCCTTGTCCCGTGCTCCTCTAGCAACCTTCTCAGCTGGAGCGCACACCTGGTTTGGATTTGTGAGTTGATCTCTCCATCTTGATTCTCTTTTTTTTTTTTTCCCCCCCACCCCTTTGTTTGGTCTCATCACAGAGCTCTCGG
>NW_009730130.1:23259-53100 GCF_000703405.1 Apaloderma vittatum | reverse complement strand
TGCTGAACAGGAATGAGCTCCCATCTTCACACCGTGTTTGTGCGCAGGGTCTGCCTGTAGCGCTCCCATCTTCTGGAGGTTCATTTTTTCTGACAGTAAGTGGTGTTATTATTTCATGGCATCCGCTGAATTAAATCTCCTGTAATGCTTTGAAGATTTCATGGTAGGAATCCTTAGTTTTCACCCAATTTTCATGTATTTAAAGTGGACAAGATTCTTCGGAGACATGCTGATATTTTTTTCTCTTACTCTTCCTCCATGTCTTTTTCCCTGTAGTGCCCTTGGTACAACCACCCAGCCAATGAGCACCTACCCCCCTTTCCTTCCTCCAAGGGGGTCTCTAGCAACATTTGTACAACAGAAAGCAGCGGCAGCAACCATCTTCACAGGCCTCTGCACACTGGTCCTTTTCACCCAGCCTATTTGCCTAAGGTTAGTGGGATTTAAACACCAGAGAGACATCCCTGCATAGCAGAGCTGTGGCTCTGGTAGTACTTGGCCAGCTTGCACAGCCCAAAAGGAAGATTAATTTACTCAAGCTGTCAGCATTAAGCTGCTACTGAGACCCAAACTAGTATTTCTGTGCAGCCCTGTTGGCCTGGCAATGTAAAAATCAAAAGCTTCTCTGTTTTCATATCCTGTCTCTGACGCTGGCCAACAGCAGATGCTTTGGCTAACGATGTTTATGCCCAGACCATCTTGCTGAGAGTCACCCTTGATATTGCTGAAATGACAATCTACTGTGTGTTGCATATATGAGCTTAAACTTAAGATGATTAATGGAAAAAAAACCACTAGTAGTATATTGCACAACACACAGTGTAAGAAACTCACTTGATACTGTTCTAACACAGGTTATTTCAAACTGACATTTATTTCATATTATATCTTTCCATTTTGCTCACCCTCAAGAACAGTTCTCATGTTGCTCATAGACTCCTTTTCATGGATCTCTCAATTCATCCCATCTCAAGCTGCAAGAAGGATTGTCTTTGCAGCTTTATACTTTTTTTTTGTATTTTAAAATCCTCTAATTTTACAACACTTTTTTGCTGGTCAGGTTACTTCACTATGCAAATCTATTAACAAAGACGAAAAATTTTTAGGTCGCTTAAATGTTCCTATCGGAAAAAAAAAGTATTACTACATAAATAGTAAAAATCCAGTTCATTCTTTTTCTAATTATAAAGCAATTTTCCACAAGCTAAGAAGTGAAAATACTTGACTGAAGAAAAGTTATGGGTTTGCTTTTGGGGGTTATTGGCTTTTTATTCAAATTCAGCTTCCACCCTTTTCTTCCATTTTCTGGTTTGCCTCAAGAGAATAATTCTGCCCTTGTTTGCAACCTGCTGTCTGGGTGAATATGTGAAAAATAGGAAGATGGAGAGTTTTATGGGATCAGTAACATACTGATTTTTGATCAGGACTTTTCTTCACAAATACAGATTTAATTCCTCTTTTTTTTTTTCTTGTATCTATTTTTAAATTCATGCCTTCACTCTATATCAACTTGTCTTGTTCTGGTGTTGTTCCTATCTAAATGGAAAATGCTCCAGCATTACAAAAAAGAATTGCTATAGCTTTCAGGTGCTAAGTGCAGATATAAGTCCTCTAGTCTTCTAGCAGCCCAAAATGATTGTGATTCTCTTCTGTAATTTATATTGTCTCTAGTCAAGGCTGCTACAGGGAATCTTGTCCTGCCTGGGTACGCTGCAGCTGTTTCATGGAGGCCACAACAAAGTGTTGGTTTGTCTACATGGATGTCATAGCTGGAAGGCAATCCAGCCTTCCTGTCAGAAGCATCTTCTAAAGCACAAATTCACTGGTTGTGTAGATGAACCTGAGAAATCTCCATCCCTGACAGACTTTGTCACTTTTCTTTTGGCTTCCAGGAGGTTGAGACAAAATTGCTGCACCAAGGAGACATCCCCTCTGCTGGAACCAGATCAAGGTAGCGTTAGACCAAGGAAAAATAGAGGTCAAGGGAAATTAAATTTCCACTATCCAAATTTCAATGGCTGATTATTAATTATTGGCTACTACAAAGTCTTGAAAAACAGTACCTGTTTTAACTCCTCTCTATGGGAGTGATGGGGAGTGATTTTTCTACCACAAGTGTCACAAATATTCTGCTAAATTTCTTTTAGATACTGATTACTGGTAAAAGCAATGCAGAGTACTAGGGCTGAGTAAGGCAGTGGGCTTCTCATAGGACTTTGGAGATTTGCCTGCCATATCTACCTCATACTAAAGAAAGATTCTTCCCTGTAGGAATTTAAAATTAAATAACATGAAACCAGGCTGTCAAGCAAAAAATAATACCTGGAAATCTTAAAAAAATATTAAAAATTATGGCCATTAGCCTGCTTGAAGTAGAAAATACCATGCCCAGACTGTTCTTCAGAAAAACTGCTATTTAAGCTGTGCAGCAGGGTGGATTGTGGAAAAGAGTAACTGCTGTGATGACCATGGCGGGCAGAGAGTGGTTAAAAAATAGACTATGGGGGAAGTGGACAATGTGGCTGATGTCTCAGACCCTCTCACACAGCTGAAGGTCAAGAGCTGTAAAGAAGCCTAGTCAGTAAAGGAGGTTAGCTTGACAGAAGCATCCATAGATGGTAATGAAAGGAAGCAATTAGACCAGCTGCTCCCATGGTATGCTGATGTGTTTTCCAAGAACAGTGAAGAATTTGGATGGCAGGACTGAGTGCAATACTGCTCTGTGCTGAGCCACTGAACGCTCCTGGGAAGCAGCACTTAGACTGGCTACCGTGCCATTGAGAGGCTGGGTAGAAATGTTAAATAGCAGGGCAGAGAACGGACTGAGTGTGCATCCCATGGTGCTGTTGGCATCCTTGGTTGTTCACGCAGTTCTGTGCTCATGGGTGGTTTCAACTGTTGCTATTGATACACTCCCTGCCTCTGAAGGAGCTTGTTAGCACAGGTACGGTGGCACCACCAGCTATCAGCATCTCTTTTGGCCCAGAAGTGGATCAGTTATCTGCGTGTGGTGCCTGCACAAGATACCAGCCCCTAAGCAGGTGGTGGGCACCGCTTCCCAGCCCCGGGGGAGAATGGCGGAGAGCCTGCTGAGGCGTATACCAAAACATCTCCTCTGCAGCTGATCACCCTGTCTGCACCTCGGCTGCTGCCTGTGGAGACAGGGGTTGTTCCAGTAACACGCTTTTAGCTCTCTGGGTGTATCAGCCTGGGAGCACTGCCAGGCTGGAGTGAGCCACACGCACATTTGTGCTGCTGGGGGAGTCTGCTCCAGCTTGGTGCTGGCTGTGCTGAGCCCTGCCAGTTCCACAAGCCATTTTGGTCTCTACACAACACATTCCTTTTCCCTTTTCCTTCTAGCCAGACATACACTATCTAGGTTTTTCATTCCTCTGAGCAGTTCTTCATTTCCTTGGATGAAATTTATTTTAATTATACGAAATCTCAGAGGACACTTGATGCTACATGCTGAGTACAGGAAGTTTAATCTCCAGCCTACTCAACATAGATACCTGCCTCTCCATGTGATAAGCACCTCAGATTAAATTTGAAGGAAAAAGATTTTCTTTTTCATACTTTTTTTCTCAGTTTTGGTTTATTTTCTTAATTTCGTTGCTCACTGGACTCTACTAGGTTCAGCTGAGAATTTAAAAGACTAGACTTTGTGTTAACCTCTGGATGGTTGCAAATGTCCTGTGTTAAGTACAAGACCTGGGTGGGTTCCCCACTGCAGTGCTCCTTGCAGCTTCTGATTCCACATCTCCAGGATGTGGAAGAAACAGCTAATATTAGAAGGAAAGTTTGTAAAGCTTGTAACAGAGCCAGTTTCTAAATCTAGAGTGCAAAGGTATGCATCCGTCTAAAACCAGAAATCTAATCCGCTCCTGGAATAGTCTGGTACGAACTACTTGTTAAAGGGTGCTGATGTTAACGGTGTGACTAATGCAGGTATGTGCTTCACCCTCCCACAAGGATCTTTCCTCAGTGCCCATTAACCCACCTGTTTGCTAAATCTAAACACTGACTCAGGCTCCTCATTAATCTCCACTTACAAACATGACCAAAACCAGAAATACCATAAATGGGGACAAGGCCAGAAAGAAAGTAGCATGGATATTGAAGGAACCAAGAAGAAAATAGACACATGGTGAATGAGAAAATGGAAAAGGTTACGATTTTTTGTGCAAAGTCTTTAAAAATTTGGCTGACAGGTGGAAGCAGTTCAAATGAGATGTCTTTTCATAAGGGCAAATGAAGACACTTTAGGATGTGAAATTTAGGTAATCTTCTGAGTTGGTAGCTGGTAACATCTATAATGGCCTACATATTGTGAGGAAGAGCAGGTTGTTTTTTAGGTATTGCTATGCCTATTCTATACAATCTTCCATCTCAAGAAAGAAAGAAATTTTGGAGATGGGTCAGGAAAAGAAAAAGAACTAAGACAGGGAAAAACCTTAAAAGCTTTTATTATAGAGCAGGGCTGGTTGAGACAAAAACGTAGTCCTGAGGCAATGACGATGCCAGACTGTACGAGCCAGATACTGCCTTGAGAAAAAGTTTGGTAAGCAATTATAAGCCAAACCTAAAAAGTGTGATTAGATGCTAAATCTTGTGCCAAACAGGAAGAAATAGAAGAACCGCAAGCTGTGGAGGAATTTTTGCAAATCTCGGTACTGAAGATAATAACTAAGGTGTCATTGAAGAATTTCTGTAGATCCTGCCATGAAGTCCACTAGATATTCAGGCAGAGAAAAAATTAAACATCAGTCCTAAACCATGTTCTTCTCTGTCAGTCATTTCATAATATTAAGCTTTTCCTTCACAAAGTTATGAAACTTAGGACATCTGTCCCAGCCTATACTTTTGCGTGTATAAGTAATTTTATTTGTACTTCTTCCTCTCTATTTTTTTTATTGATGTAATTTTAAAAAATGGATCAAGAAGTAATTTAGTGGTCAAGAAGTAATCTTAGTTTAAAAAAAAACAACAAACCTACAACCCAAAAATTTCTGTAATGGAATCAGAAATACTCTTATTTACCACTCATGATGTATTAAAATAGTTGTACTAGAGCACTGGGTACATCACTGTGAGTCAGCTTAAATTCACTATCAAGACTGTTTCATCTAGTACGAGGGAACATTTCTCAAGTCTACCCCGATATCTGGCCTCTTTTCCTACACAGAGCCATCAGATTCCTGTCTTGGAAGTCCATGCTACAGTCCACAACTCTCTTGGTAGTATCTCAAGTTGTATTTTTTCCTGGTGAAAAAAAAAGAAAAGTTTAAAACTGCAAGTCCAGCACTAAGAGGTAACATCAGGAGTACTGGTACTGTATAATGAGAACTCTGAAGTAACTATTTCAGTATTTAACAAATTGGCGAAGATTCAGGTGTGTTTCTGTGGACACTGCACTTTAAAGAAAGATGTGGACCAGTTGGACAGAGACCAGAAGAAAACAAGGAAAATCACAGAGGTTTAAAAAAATCATGCCCTACAATTTGAAGGCATTGGAGTTGTTAGTCTAGGAAAAATAAGACTGAGGGGAGGTGTGATAGCGATGTTTGTTAAGATATTTTAAAGGATGCTCCAAGGGGGAGGAGAATAAATTATTTCTTCCAGTGGGGAAAGTGCAAGAAGCAACGATCTTAGATAGCAGTAAGGGAGGTTTCTGTTAAACTTTAAGGAAAAGTAAACTATTCTAATAGCCAAGATAGCCAAGAACTGGAGGTTCTTGAAAGGAAAAGTGGGAGGTGTTAGGATTCTCATTATTAGAATTCTGTAAAAAAAAATGTCTATACAAGCATCCTATGCATACAAATCTGTAAATATCCAAGCTTGACTGGAAGGGTTTAGTTCAGTGGTGAGCTGCGTAGTCTCTCACAGACAACGCGATGTGAAAAGAGCTAATAAGGGAAGGGCAGAAGCTGTTGCTTGTCCCACCGTAGGTGGTTTCATGCAGAAGAGGGCATCTAGAACTTAGCAAAAGGAGACGCCTGAAGACAGGCCTCAGGCTGCAGGTAGTTGTCACCCGTCCTCCAAGTGCTTCTGTATGCTCACACCAGGGGACCTGGATCCCATGAACTGGAGAACCCCATCCTGCTTATGTGTATTTTCAGCTTTTACTGACATCTCTTGGGCAGCAAAGACCACTTGGGCCACCTCCAATCTTTTCCAGGTTCTAGGTCCTCTAATCAGCATTTCATGCCATGGATGTTTCTCTTGAAGCTACGCACTTTCAGTAATTGATGTAGTTTTGCTACTTCAGGCCTGTTTAAAGTCTGGGCAGTCCTGATGTCCCATCAACCTTAGAATATCTCCTTTCAAACTGCCACTTTCTGCCTTCCTTAAGAATTATCATGAAATCCATATGGCAGCCAGAGGTTCATGGAACTGCTTCAAGGTGTGAGCTTATCTGCCTCATTAAATAACCAGGAGAAGCTGGCTGTAAAGCTTCTTCAAAAAGCTCAGTCATCCAAGCAGCAGAAGATTAGGGTATAAATAATCCATTTGGCAAGGTTAATAGAAAAATACCTCTCTGTTGCTCAGCACTTGTTTTTCATCCATTTTCTTGGTTATGCTGCTCAGTGCCTCTGGCACCCACTGTGCAGTTTCTATTTTGGGAAGCTCCTTGAGTGATTGCTCTCAAGGGACCAGAAGGTTATGGGTTGTTCTTTTGAAACTAGATTTGTTCCTGGCATGCCCATGGCATGGTAAGCAAAAGGAGATTCCGTTCACTAGCTGCACTTCAAAATCATGCACGTCTCTTAAAGCAAGCCGAAGCAGCTAAGACTATATGTCACATCAGGTAGGTGCACCCACAACTCCCCTCCTTCCTATGAAGTGCCTTCTAAGTATCTGAGAAACTCAGTCTCTAAATCACACCCTGAGGTTTTGTGTGCTCTCTGGAGTTCTGTTCTCTAAGCCTCGGGATCACTAGAAACTTTACGAATGAAATTCTCCCTCTTTTCCTCCCTTCGGGTCCTCAGAGCCGGCCCTGGCCATCTGGCCACATGCCTCACGGCTTTTAGCCCCAGCAAGGGGCCGAGACAAAGAAGCCATTCTTTGGTTCAGACTTCCAGCCCATACAAAAGGGGTTAGATAGGCATTTCTATTTCCCTCCCTCCTGGAGACCCAGGCCAGCATTTAGCACACGAGCCACCCCCGGAGCTGGCATTGTGTCCTCTATCTCCCCTCACCACCATTCTTCAGGGCCTCCAGCTTCTTGGTTTCCTCCATGTGCCCAAGTCATTTGTCCCAGCTGCAAGGTGCCTCCCTCCCAGCCATCCGTCACTCAATCCCTCGCTGGGAAAGCTGCTTTTCTGTTCCCAGCTGCAGTTTTTTGCCACTGCTGTGGATAATTTAGGAAACATAGCCCAGGGCAGGAAGGTGCTGCTGTACCAGGGCAGAGCCCTGTCTGCCTCCCTCACTGTCCTTGGCACTGCTGAACCTCACCTTGCTGTACAAGCAAACTCTATTTTTCTTAACAGAACCATGCTACACTGCTCAGGAGTCCAACGAATGCAAGATGTGCCTCATTTCTGCCTTATTTACTGTTTATTACGATATAGTTGTACCTAGTATATTTGTTTTCCAGTGGGCTTAGTGTCTCACAGCAGGAAAACAGTATAAACCACCTTGGTGCTACCTTTGATTATGCTTCTTGTTTTGTTTTCTACACCCACAGTTACAGGAATAGTTACAACCCTGAGACTCTTAGCAGATATGTTGTGTTTGTGTCTAGAAAATCCCAAGTAGAAATGCAGGCAAGTCTGTGATGCCAGGGCTATCACACATAATAGCTAATGCATTTAGACTTTGCTTTATGTGTTCTGGGCCTATCTGGTTTGCTGTGTGCTTCCAGATGACCTTGAAATCACACACAGTCAATTTGCCATATGTCAAGTCAGAACTGTTGCTTCAAGCGAGCCTGGCAAAACTATTGAACTAAAACCCCAAAATACAAGAAGCAGCAATGAGTTGGTTGCAGAGGTGGGGCAAGGAGCTGGGAGAAGAGTAAAAGGCACTATCTCTTTTTGCCTCTGTTTTTGCATAAGGTGGAAGTAATCTCGTAGTTTAAGGCAGGGAAGATATTAGGGAACAAGGTCAGGCAATAACCAAGGCAAGGGACACCTTGCGATTTGATAACCAGGCTTCTAGCTGTGAAGAAACTTTGTATTGACTCTCATCCTGGTGGTATAAATGTTGTGTGTTTTGTCAAGGATGAGAGGGAGCTCCTGACCCCGTAGTGGGACTTGCTGCTAGAAAAGGGCAGGGATAAGCCAGTAGAAGCTAAGAGGAGCCTCACAGCAAAAGCTGGAGGGAATGCTGTGTGAGAGCAGGATAAGGTGTTTCCCTGAGGCTCAACGGGAAGCCACCAAACCTGGAGAGGAAGGACCAGCTCAAGTGTTTGCATGGGTGTCTCTCAGACAACCTTGGCGAGACAGCTCAGTCTCCTGGATCCATGAGATGCTTTTTAGCAGCTGTAAACCTGGTTATTGTGTGGACTGGGCCACTCCTTTTTGCTATTGTTTCACTTTTCCGGCTTTGTTCCTTTCAACATCTCCATCTGATGATCAGGCTCCATAGCAATTCATACCACTGTAAACAACCACTTAAGACAGCTCCATATGCTTTAGAAATAATATCAACGATTTCCAGCTGAGAACAACTGCATTGGATGAAACTTGCACAGATTGTCCTCCTGCTTTTCAGCAAGTCCTCATGACCTTACAAACGTTGCATGATCTGGGACAGTTTTTCAGTCAATTCTTGCATGCTGTAAAGCAGAGCAATTTTATTTTGCAAGATTTTCATTCTGGTGCCGACACTTGCTCTTTGAGTTTTCTGTATTTGTATTCTGTATTTTCACTAGCATGTGCCAGTGAAAATAATTTACCAGAGCCAAGTGTAAATACAAAGTAGAAGTTGCATGTACATACAGGTACGCTGTGCATTGTAAAAAGTCAAGATGTATTATATACAGTTACATCCTATCTAGGGTAAGTATTTCTTATGTGTAGTTCATAAATCTCCAAGAGGAAGTTGGTAATTTGTTTTATTGAAATACCTTACTTTAGAAGTTTATTAGTTTAGGAATAATGCTGCAAAAAATTCTGCCCCCCTCCACTGCCAAGTCAGTGCTTTCCCCTTTCTGGGTTGAAATCCCACCTCTCACTAAGAGATCTCCTGTCTCATTTCTATCTTCACTGAGCTATCAAGAATTTTACTTTCTCTACAGTAATTTTACCTTTTCCACAGTATCAGCTGCAAACACTCTGGAGCTGGCTGCATGGCATTTCTACAGGAACACCCCAGCGGCTTGCTGCACCCCCTAGCTGGGGTCCTTGCTCTTCAAAGTTCAGAAATCCTGTTACATGACAATTTTCTTCTCTTGCACTATATGCAGTCAAGAATCTACAGTACCAGCAGCTGCCAATATCTTTGTGGGAAACACTACAAACCCCCCTCTGTTTCTGAGAATGGGTTCATCTGCATAGGCTACTCTGTCCTGAATTTCCAGGGATATAACTGGGAATAATTTCCCTACAGCCTATTTTGTGGGGTGGGAAGGGTTCTCCAGTGGATTCACTCACTGATATATGCCTGCATCCAGCTCACTGATAGCTCTTTGCTTCAGTTGCAGGATTTCACCAGTGTGTACCAGGAGAAACCACCTGCAGGATTCACATTTCTGTCGATAACATGTGCATCATTCTCAGTGTGTGCTCCTCAGTACTTCAGCCTGGGTTCCTGAACACACTGCTTAAACCAAACACCAGAAGCACAACCGGTGTCACCCTTGGGACGCTGGCATCTGTTTGCCTCTTGTCCCTCCAATGCTGCAGCTGATCTCCGGCACAGGTATTGCCAGCTTGCTGTAAAGTGTGAACAGATGCTGGAGGCATAATGCAGCTGCCTCTGCTCCCTCACTGACTCCAAACCATTCTGTTGTGCCTTGTTGTTATTACAAAAACCAGCAGGAAAGCTCGTTTCCAGGAGGATGTCCCAAACACTTCATGAGGAGAGTGAATTTTTCTCAGGCAATAAAACTAATGCGCGCTCCCTAGGTAAAGACCTTTTGCAGCTCCTGTGATTTAGACTGAAGACTTTTAGACATGCTGTATTTTAATCTCAGCAGTCATTCTGCAGTACTTATGCAGAAGCTTTTCATGAAAAATCAGTGTAAAATTAATATATTTGATATTCTCATTCTACCAGAAAGAATTGTACAAAATCCATTAACAGATTCATTAAAACATTTTTCTTTTCTAATTTGGTTTCCAGCTTAGGAAACAGTCTCCCAGCTATTCCATTAGTCCTGCTGACTCCTCTTTATGTTAAACTAAAAGCTGAGATAACGTGTGCTCATAGCAAAGGAATGATGTAGATGATCAGTATGCCAATACAGCTGTGCTGGAGATACGCAGTTGGATTTAAACCACTGGTAAATTTTCACAAGCTCTCCAGAGAACTGACTAGCTGGCTTTGAGGCAGAGCATTAGTACCCTTCTCCTCTTGATATGGGTGTCATTAGCTCTGGAAAGAATGGGAGCACCACGGAGTTACTTATACAGGAAGCATTGTTTGTTTTAAGGCACAATCTCTGATGTGAAAAATAGTCTCGAATATTCCAGAAGCTTATTTCTAACCAAAATAGACAAATCCATAAGGTCTTGTAATCCAAACACAGACATACAGAACTCTTCCAAGGTTTTTATCAAGCCATTTCTTCAGACGACTCAGTTATGAGGGCCTTAAAAGATGCATCTCTCTTGTAAATATTTTGCTGCCCTCCAATGGACCATCAAGAGAAAATCCACTGCAAACACGTTTTACTTCAAATGTTAACTAAGGCAGGGTTTTCTACCTGAAGTGAAAATTAGATGGTTTTGATTTTAAACTGTAAAATGTTAAAGTTCTCTCTGGTAGGCCAGTGACATATCTGCTACCCAGGAAGTCCTGGAGTTGTTACATGTCCAAGCTATAGAGATTTACTCTTTCTATCACAAACAGAAGAGGAAGACCGAAGTGGGATTTTATAAATAAGTAGTTGGAAATAGAAAAGATTTTCTCCTTTCTCTGCTCCTGTAATATTTTGATCTATGAATGTGAGGAATCTGCAAGGATCTACCCTCCTGGGTGGATTTTGTGCTTAGTCATTGTCTGTAACTTCTGTGTTATACTAATGATGGCATATTGACCTTGCCATTTATTCATTAGCAATTTTGTACCAGTTGCAGTCCTTGGCAGAGGGCTATCAGTAGCTTACCCAGAAACTTTTACTATTAAAATATTTTCTACTTTGAATGATGTTTGAGATGATAGCCTTGAAGAGCCACTTTTATCAAACCAGGAGACTGAAGCAGTCACTGAGACTGAAGGGGAAAAATGGCATGCAACAGTGAAGAAAGGACAGCTGTTGAAGGGGTGGGTACTTGCAAAGAAATGAAAGAGGTAGCAGACTAGCATGGAAACAGAGATCAGAGTTTGTGAGGGTTGCTGAGGCAGCCAGAAGAGTTATTCACTGTGTATCTATGATTGGGAATTTTCCTGTATAAGGAAGATTTTTGAAGACCATAGAGATGATTCATGATGATGCAGAGGACTTCCTTTGGAACTCGTTATTTTACCGTCCTTATAATGCAGAGCATAGCTGAGCTGCTGCTGTGAGGGACAGTTGTTGGGTTTGGCTATGAGTATTTTCAGCACCGATTTTCTTGTGACATTTTAGTATGAAATAGAGGAAGTGGAAGCAAGAACGAGAAACATTAATCTGTTTGTTTTCAGTCCAAGAAACCAGGCATGATTTTTATCAGACAGTAAAAATGAGCCACATGATAATCAACACCTGAAAATCCTGAAACCTGGTGGCAGCTAAATGTGCGTGGATGACCCATGTGTTTTTTTTCATGTAATTTGAAGTTGTTATCTGAGTATTATAGCTGGAAGGGTTACCACTGAACAGGTTTCAGCTGAAGTATTACTTTGAAGGTTACTTAACGGCTACCACGGTGGATTTATTTTATCCCAGTGGATAGGCATGTTGCTACTCCTCAGATTCAAGTTTTATTTCACTACTTCTCCAAATGCTACCTTTTGTTATTGCTAAATTTTTGCCCAAAAGTAACAAGTGTCTGAAAAAGGCATTTGGTGGGAGGCATCTTTGTGGGTCTGTTTTCATCTGTAGCTTTCATGTATTTCTTTTGGCCACGTGCTCCATAGACACACTTATTTTCCAAAACAGCTTTGCTTCTTACCTGTCAGAGATCAGCTGGTTCTTACTTGGTTTTTTTTTCCTCTGTCACAACAGTTTCACCTGTTGTAGGGTATCTGTTCCAGATGGCTGTTCTTCCTGACTGCCACAAAAGCACAGCATATGGTTAACTGTGTTAGAGGAATTTTTACTTTTGATTTCTCTTCCTTTTCTTTATAACAACATGTGATTTTATTCAGAATAATTGGAATATAAAAGACATTTGTTAAACTACAGGTTTCTTTTAATGTTTTATTGTAGGAATATTAAATGCAATTTTTCCTCCAAGGTATCAAGTATCAAATGTGCAGGCTGTCTTTTAAGGTGAATATACACATACTTTAACAAAGATGGCTTTTTAATAGTTGTAAAGTGGCAATAAACATTTCCCTATATTAAACATACGGAGATATAAGAGTAACTCAGTATACCAATAGAGCAATTTAAGCAAGGTTTTGAAAGACGATGTTTGAGAATTCCTTTGATCTTTATTTTAGGAAGTGATTTCTGTGTGTTGTCATTTACTTGAATATCAGTGTTTAAAGGACTGTGGTCCAAATGCATATTGTTATTGTTGCTGCAGCATCCTAATAGCGTGTTAATGCTGTTATCCTCGTTTTGATAAGCATTTGTGTATGTCAGTACACATATATCTCTTTACTCCTCTGCTTTTTTTTCTGTTTATGGCCAGAGATGGGGTGATGGGGAAGCTAATAATACAAGCTGGCTCCTGCAAAACCCAGCACTTGCAGGCTTGATGCTGAGCAGGGTACAGCTGGGCTCAAATGCAGGGTTTGAGTTACCCACCTGGAAGCCCTCAAAATGCCTCAGTGTCAGGAGGAGCATCTGTCTCTCTGTTGTATGCAGGGAGGCTTTGGAGGGTATTCCTGGGACTCATTGATCAGTCATTCTTTTCCCATCTAAGAGATACACACACATGCAAATATTGTGTATGTGTGAGCATATATATATATATATATGTATATATATATAGACACATGCTAGCTCTCTGTGGTTAGGATCTCACCACTGCCAACACAACTCTGCACATCTGTTGACTTGCAAGCTGCAGTTGATTCATTGATGGTGATCAGAACTAGAAGGCATAGAGACAGTGTGATCACTGAGAAACTTGTTGAACTCCACATATTCTCACCCGGTGTCTGTTCCCAACCTCCTTGCAGTCCTAACAGAAGCAAAAGTTTGCTTTGCAGGTAGCAGTTAAACAAACTGAGATTTGTTTTGCCATGAGTAATTTTGAGCCTTATCTTTTTAAAATGTAACTTCATTTTAAAATTTCTTAACTTAGAGCAAAATTTCTCCTGCCATCAGTAGCTTTAGGGCTGGAACTTATGGTGAGAATAAGAAGTCAATGGTCTAACACCACTCCTTTCCATGTAGAAAACATGATCCCTGTCTCGCTAATTAAATTCAGGAAACAGGAAAGAGAAAAACATCAAAACCATGTGAGGAAAAAAAAAAAGCTACATTCATCATCCAGTGAGAGTCTGCAGAAAAGCAGAAATTTGAATCCTTAGAGCAGTCTTTCAAAGTAAACCCTAAGTAAAACATTCAATAGTTCCCTTTTCAGCAAAGAAGGGTTAAATTCTATCAGTTTTGTGTGCTACATCTGAAATGCTGTAAATGCATGTTAGTTGAAATTCTGTTATTTTTCCAGCAAATGTGAGGAGTTGCTATATTAATAAGCTAACTCTGGTAAAAGCCACTTTCTTATTGTCAATGGTTCTTCAATCTAATTTTCAAAAGAATTGCAGTGTATATTTCTAGGCTGTGAATTTATATAGTGAAGGAATATTTACATTCCTAACACGCGTAAGTTTTTTGTTCAGTGTAGAGACAGAACATCTTTAGGGAGATTCAGAGCACACTAAATAAGAACACCTATAAGAACACCTAAATAAGAATACTTTTTTATATCTATGCATGTATTTTTTTGTAGGAAAATCACTGCAGGCCTAATGCTTAAGAGATTGTTAGTAGTGGACTATCATTAATAATGATCAGAATTAATTATTAAAAGTTTCATTCATAGATAAATATATATAATGTATCGTACAATGGATACAATGTAATTTCAGGGTTTTTCAGTTCTGGTGACCCTGTTCAGTGCTCCATTGTGCCTGTATTTAATCAATGCTACAAGAATTCAAACATAAAAGTGCTCTCTCTTACCTTTTTCTCCTCATAGCTGATAAATTCTAATTTGGAGTTGGTTGAAAATGCTTCTCAAAAAAAAAGTGAAGTAACCATGCTTTTCTTTATGATTTTTCCATGATGTTTTAAAATTGACATAATCCAACAAATTCTATTAACAGTATGAAAGTACAAAACAATTGTTGGTTTGTGGTTGGGCTTCTTTGAGGGAGAAATGACCTTATAGCTCATGGAATTAATAAGGATTCCTTTTGTTAGAATGTGTGTGGCCCCTCCTTTTTTTAAGATACATGAATATTTATGTGCATTTATTTCATTTGTGTACACACAGAGTTAGAAGACCACCAGAACCGCAGCTTCATTTGGGATGCAATTTAACATTAGGCATAAAATGTTTTTCTATCTTGTGAAAAAGAACAGAAGAAATATGTTCTGTATCCAGAGATTGAGCTCTTATAAAGTAACCCACCAAACTTGTTTCTACATCTATGTACTCCGACTTTGTAAATCTCCTTTAGTTCGTACAACATGTTGGATATCGATATGGAAATACTTATGCTGAGTGCTAGTCTTGGCTTCACGATTTCTACAGCTGATTCGGTGCTGTCACAGTCCGTGGTCTGTAAGTTACCAGCAGCGAGGCACTGCAGCTAAGCTTACAAAACTGAAGCCTGCACGTAAATGGAGCAAGTGCATGCAATTGTGTTTCATGCCGCTGGATAAGAAACACATTTCCTGACAAAACACTCCCTTTTTATATCTAATTACCTTTAATATAAGCAATTGTGAAGAGCTGACATTTTTTCCCAGGGCAAGAAGTCATTGTTAAAGCTGAGGAAGGAAATGTCTCATACCTTCCACCTAGTCTGTTGGTTTGAAACTGCATTTACGGTTTGAAACTGCGTTTACGGAAGAATGCACCAGGTAGCCAAAACAAGGAAATTAATAAAAATCACACTGAGCTTTCTTAAAGGAGAAATCAAGTGATCAATTTAGGTGCAGATTCAGAAGCTGAGTGGAGCTGGGATTGTGTGTTCTCCAGTTCAAACCATTGTAAACTAGTAGGTGATGAGGAAGCAGGTCTGTAATTTTGTCTTTGACTTCCTCCTGGACAGCCAATACCCCTTTGGGAACTGCCAGCACCAGGGTTGTGCATGTCCTTGGCAGACAGACCTTCGCCGAAAGAAGAACATTATCTTCACTTCTCTGAGTTGCCAAACCTGATGATTTTAAAATGTAGACTGGGAAATAACCACAACGATTACATTTTCTATTGGCAGCATTCACAAGGCCAGCATTTCAAGATAAGCAACTATCTCTAAAGAGCAACTCCACTACTGTAGACAAAACAGACAGGCAGAAAATCTAGCAAGTCTGAAGTTGTGTGGATCCATGTAAAAAAAAAAGTGAAATTAACAAAAATATTTCCAAATTGCAGTGTTTGAGCTTCCTCAGGGATTCAGATTGTCTGAGGCAAGAAAGGTAAGCACAGCTGAAGAATCCAGCTCATGAACTGTAGCCCACCACAGAAATCCTACCACACAGCACGGGAAAAGCTCTATGTAAACTATAAATTAAGGTATCAGTGGGTTTTTTTGAGAGACAAGACTGCTAAACAAACAAATCATTGTGTTAATCATGATCAATACACATAAAAGCACCTCGAGATCACTCCCTTTGGGTGTGCTGGAAGGCAATCCACCTCAAAGGATGGGGTAAATGGACAACATGTTCTTGGTAGTCTCAGCCTGCCCTGCAGTGCTGAACGCTCCACAGACTCACAGGAAGAGCAGCCCTGGTGTCTTTGGCAGAGGTTTGCCCAAGATAAAGATGCAGATAGGTCCTTTTCTTCTTTGAAGTCCCCAGACACGTGGTTAATTAATATCAGGAAGCCTCATGCCGCCAAATCCTTTAAATACTGCTCTTAAAATGTATTTCTCACCATCTCTTGATGTGGGTATTTCTCCTGCACTAGAGGGTCATTAAAATAGCTGAGTGAAAGCCATTAGAAATGTGATTTACTGAATGGATCTTTTCTGTATTTGTCAGCTGGCAGACTCTAACAGGACTTGCATGCATTTTTCGCACAGTGTTACTTACCCGAATGGCTCCCCCACCCGAGTAATCCATCACTGCAGCCTTTGAGGTTGTGAGAAGCAGTCTGCAGCTTGGGTGGGATTTATGGCAAGTCAGCAGTTCTGACAGCGAAGACCATGTCGGCATTCATGCCCCGACAGGTAGGCAGTCTCTGGATCTCTTCAATACCACACCAGATTACATACTCCTGCTCAGGACAGTCGAAGATACAAGGAAAGCTTCTGGTAGTTTTTGGCACAAGATAGTGCCAAAAACACAAGAAAGAAAATAATGCAAAATTATTGCTTGCTAGAAGGTTTATTCTGTCTCAGTAAGTGAGGAGAACAATGCCTGTAGAAATTAATATATTTTGCCACTGAAACCATCAGCTGATGACTCTTCTGGTTTGGTGAGTGGCTCAGCCAGGTGGGTCAGTCTTTGCTTCCTCCCAGTATCTGATGGTGTGTGATGATAACTGGCTTGATCAGTGAACCCCATTGGTGGGACTCATAAGCGGGCTGGGTTTTTTTTGGAGAGTTTATCCATCTTTTTTTACTAAATAAGCTTTTTACAAGTGCACATTTTTCAGTGATGTGAACTGATGTGAACTGCTCCTTGTGTAATCTGTTACTGCACGCCCTCTTTTTCACTACAGTCAGTATTCTTTCTTGATTGTATTTTTTTTTTTTTGTTCGTCTGCCAAAAGCAGTCCTTACATTTATGATTTTCCTTTCACTGAGGATTTTTAACAGTCTTCAGGAAGACTCCTTTTCCTCCCCTTTTGTTTTAATTTAGAGAAATAAGAAGAAGTCCTCTGATTTTTAGAGGCAGAAGAATTGAGCTTTTAATTGTGGCAAACTTGTTTTTCTTCTTTCTTATTATGTAGTTACCTCTCTTAGAGCTGTTTACAACCGGTCAGTTATTTTCCTTCCGAATGGAACTAAACAATATTATTTAACCAACACCTCCCTCTCGTGGTCACCATAGGGCTCAAAAAGGAGGGAAGGTCTTTTGCTCGTGTGTGTTAAAACAGAGAGGCCACGTAATTCAGTGTAGCGGTAACATCGTTTCTGTATGTAAATGCAGTGGTTACTAACCACGCCTCGCATTTGTGGAAGAGTTTAATGTATTAATTTTAGTTTACTGTAATTTTAAATTTTTTTTGTAGATCCCAAATTGAAGAAATTAAGAGGGAGAGAAATTCATTAGATGAAAATTCAGTGGTATGTTTTAATACAAAATGTTATTCCTGATAAAGCTGCAGGCAGTGGGTATTTGACCTAAAAATTTCAATCGCAAAAGCAAATTAATTTATTACTGAAAAAACAAAAATGAAATCAGCAGAGATGTAACTGCCTCCTAGTCAGTATTTTATTAGAAGACTCTGTAGCTTCTCTACAGGACCTGAAATCTGTGTGTGGGACCTACTGGTGCTGGATGAAATGAAAAATCAGTGGGGCAGTGCCTGAGGCTGTACGGAAACAGAGACTTCTGTGGGCTGATGGCAATGGCAAGTGCCGTGCTTGCGTGGTGGTGGGCCCTTTCTGGGAGCAAAACAGGGTTGGGGGATTGTTTTGTGCATTTGCTAGACCTGTGTATTTGTTTACTAATTAGTGTCATACTGTGCATAGCTAAAAGCAATTATTTTCTGTCCAGATAGTCTTAAAGCAACCTGAAATACACTATAATGCAGACAAACCTGTTTGGAAGACTGCCAGGAGCTTCCTGACACTGCCAGGCTGTGCTCTTTTCCCGGCACTGTGGGCTTCCTCTCATGACTACATTTGCTGATGATTACTTAATATTAGCTTTCCAGTTCTCCCTAATTCCCTGTGTTGCCTAAGGACATGCAGCTTCTTTATCAACTGCACAGTTGAAATGAGATTATAGACAGAAAGAGCAAACTTTAGGCTCCACTCAGTATATGAAGAGAGAGCATTTGGAAACCAAAGTGTTATTTATCAAAATGAAAGGCTGATGTTCATAGCATGTGCTGCCTGCGGAGGGGGTTCAGAAGGGGGTTATTAGCTGGGAATGAATCAGAGCTGCTGCCCCATGAGCCAACCTGGTGCTGGATAGGTCACCTCCCGAGGGGTGCATAGGTGGTGGAGGAGGAGGTCCTGCTTGATGTAGAAATTACAGGAGCCCTGTAACATTTATGTGATTGTACTCACAACATCTGCCAAGAAGCAGCTCTGCCATAGGACTTTACAGCCTTCCTAATGCACTCTGAGAAGAAGCAGCTTTGCAATTCCTCACACAGTGAAATCAAGATCAAAGCCAGGACCAAGTCCTGTTCCTGAGAGCTGCTTGTGGAAATCCCAGCTAGCTGCCTGCGCTTGGAATGGCTGAGGGCTGTTTTTCTCTTCACCTCCTTCTGCCTCCTCCCTGCCTGCTCAGGCTCAATACTGGAAATCTTCTTCCCAGATGCAGGGGAAGAAAAGTCCTGCCAGCTCTCCACCACTTGTCCTTCCCCTGCCTGCAGAGTCACTGAAACTCATTTGCCAGCAAATTTGCCTTTGGATGGAAATCAGGACCCAGAAAAGAAATAACGCGTCTTCATCACCAGTGTGGAGGAAATGCTGAACTCAGTGTTACTGGAAACCTGTTGTGCCAGCAGCAAACTGCAAGGATGTGGAGCACCAGGCCACCGGGTAACCTTTAAACACGGCTTGCTGTCCATGAGGACGTCTTCGTGTCCACATGGAAGCACTGCTGATGTCAACTTCATACCCAGTTTTTCTTTTAATACAACTACCTAGGGCAAAAAGGACAGTCTGACAGAGATATAAATACAGTAGCCATATGCTTCAGTTTTGATATTAAAGCAAGTTATCATCCTTCTGGTATCAAGCCAGCTTTGAAGTGAGTAGGGTGGGAAGCAGAGCAGCAATGCCAGGGTTCAGGTGCTTTCCCCCATCTGTGCTGGGCTACAGTAACAGTGTGGTTTTGCTGATCCCTTTAAGAATGGAAATCTGGTGGTCAGCACAATTTTTGGGTTGCCTGCACACTGTGATCCATCCCACTGCAAAATACAAACGGCTTCCTGCACTTCTCCTGTCTGACTGTAAAAAAGTACCTGGGCTCTAGAAACTTGGCCTTGTGTAGGACTTGCTTGGCTCTTCTCAGAGAGAAGGAAGCAAGGGCCATGGTCTCTTGAGGACTGCTTCTGTGCGATTTGAGATTTTAATTATTCATTAAGACATCAGCATACACTTATGGTTCACAGGGGGGTAAAAAAAAATAATTTCCCAAGCTGATGCTTTCTGCATCCTAGCAGCCAAACCTAGAAGTACATGGAAGAAGATGAGAGGTTTTAATCATCGCTGTCATGGTAGGCTCTGCCCCGTTATGTGACCTCATCTGCACTGTGCCGTTACATTTTGTACGTGTGCAGTGTGGAGATTTCTTGTGCTTAGCTGTCACGCTCGCCAGATGCTGTCGACTGCACTGCAAGTGCAGGATTCTCAGTCCTGGGTGTTACCTTAGGTATAGGCTGTTGTGGGAATCACTCCTGAGGTTAGTAACAGGAGCATCTTCCTACCTCCATGACGTCCAGGGCTGTGCTTAGTCTGTGCCGAGGGTAAAATGGCAACATCTTCTGCCTCAGGCTGTAACTAGAAGGGGAACTTAAAATGCTGCATTCCAGGGCGTTCTTTTAAAAATATTCAACAATAATAAATTCACTTAGCATGAAACAATGCAATTAGCTCTCGTTAATGAAATTCTAGGTGAGCCAGGAGAGTATGGAATTGTCAGGGTTCTGGCACAATTGTACAATTTTAGTGAATTTTTATTTTCATAGGTCTCTGGTTAATTTGTCTTTAGATTTTCTTAATAAAGTCAACATTTTTTCTTCAGGCAATAGTGGTAGTTTAAGGTGAGAAAGGTTAGAGAAAGTTACGTGTTGGATGGAATAGTTTTTGCTTTCTACTCTCTGTGCTTTTAAAGGTCTGATACATGGGAATACCAAGCAAGATAAATCTTCTTTTATGTACAATTTTATACTAACTTTTAAAGGCAAAATTAGTACTTTGATGAGTAGCTGTATAACTTTTTCATAAAAATCTTTATCCAGATACTTTATCTCTAAATAGTAAATATAAAAGCATGAGGGAGGAAAATTGACTTCTTTTACCAATAATATAAAGCTACATCCTTGGATGCTTCTTTTGCATAACTCCTTTAAATTCCACAGAATTATACAATATACCTTAGGCTAAGAAGCTCAGTCTGTAAGATTTCCTCATGGCTTGAAGCTACATAATTGCTTGGAGAATTAGATAAAATTTGGTAAGATAAAAAATGCTCATTTGGTTGACAGGCTGATTATGCTGCAGTATTTTCTGTGTTATGAGTTTCCCTTTCAAAGGCGGACAGCCCTTAGACTGTTGTAAATTCTCCCAGCAATACCATGTGTCTCCTGTAGTTTAAGTGTATTATTAGAGTCTAGAGTTGAAATATATGTAACATAATGTCATCATCTTCAGTTACAACAGAGCCATAAACTTATTATCACTGAAAGCAGCTGTTAGTACGAATTACTTTCTTCCCTTTCAAGAGTATCTGGAAATAAGAGGACAAACTAGAGGAAAAGGAGAGAAGGTTGACTTTATGACTTCTCTCCTACATGAAGATTTGCATCACTCTTAGTGTTATATTTCCATCTTCCATTGGCTAATTCCAACAAAATGTGACTCATCTCAGAGTGAACAAGGTCTTAAAAGCTTTTTGAAGTGGGATGACTAAATAGGGAGTTTTGGGCAAGACGAACAGAACTCAGCCTCTCTTCTTCCCAGCAGCAGCAGGCTGATCAGGCAGCAAATCCCCACTACACCCCGTTAGATGTCTGGACCAGCTGCAGCTTGTGCCACTTTTCCCTGTGTCCCAAATATATGAATGTTGGTAGAAGATATAGAAGGAAAGTAAGGGCTGAATAGTTTATTACAGTGGAGATACGTAAGTGTCAGAGGTCACAAAACATAATAAAATATCTTTTTTTTCAGCAAATCTCCCTGCAGAGATCACTATGGTTTGAAAACCAAGAAAACAAATTTGAAATAATTAGGCCTATAGTAGGAAAACCCTTGGTATGCAAGTGGTGATACCTGGGACTCAGAAGACGACTCTCTTCTTGCTGACTTAATATTGCATTGGAGTTTTGCAGAATTGTATAGAGTGATATCTTTCTGGTGATGTCCTTCTCCTGATGACTTTCATAAACCTGTTTCTGGTTACTTACTCGTGGTTTTTGTATTACCTTCTGCTTTTCTGTCGCAGAAAAAGACAGACTAAAACTTTCTCTGTTTTTAGATTCCTTCCCCAAAACTGCTGTAGCATATTGTTATTTCACTCCAACCTGGCTGTATTTCGGGCGTTTATGTGAGCTGGAAAACCCCAGAGAAATTTATGTAAAGTATTACAGGAAGGTAAAGCTACATGGATTGCACTGAAGTCCCTACAGCAATGTGCTACATTACTGGTGTAGATTCCTGGGGAAAGGTAACACATCTGTGTCTAATACTGATAATTGTTATTCATTGTCCCTCTGTACTCAGCGCTAGTGAGGCTGCACCTTGAGTATTGTGTTCAGTTTTGGGCACCTCAGTATAGGAGAGATATCCAGGTGTTGGAGCAAGCACAGAAGAGGGCAACAAAGCTGGTGAAGGGCCTGGAGAATAGATCTTATAAAGAGCGATTGAGGGAGCTGGGTCTGTTCAGTTTGACAAAGAGGAGGCTGAGGGGACATCTCATCATGCTCTGCAGTTACTTGAAAGGACATTGTAGAGAGGTTGGTGCTGGTCTCTTCTCACAGGTAATTAGGGACAGAACCAGGGGGAATGGTTGCAAGTTGCAACAGGGCAGGTTTAGGCTGGACATTAGGAAGAAATTCTTCATGGAAAGACACTGGAATAGACTGCCTAGGGAGGTGGTTGAATCGCTACCCCTGGATGTGTTTAAGTGTCGCTTAGAAGTGGTGTTGGGTGGTATGGTTTAGGGGTGACCTTGTAGTGTAGGGTTAATGGTTGGACTCGATGATCCCAAGGGTCTTTCCCAACCTGAATTGTTCTATGATTCTATGATTCAATGCATTGGGAAGATGAAGGAGAAATTGAGTTTATGGGAGTTTGGGAATTTCAAGCTATAAAGTCTAACATTTTATAGAAAAAATGCATAATGTTCACTATAAAGCAATAATGTAGACTTCCAGTAACACTCTAAGTATTTTAATATGTAAAGTAAATCTTATGAAGTTCAACAAGGACAAGTGTAGACTTTTGCACTTGGGAAGGAACAGCCCCATGTGCCAGTGTAGGTTGGGACTGACTTGCTGGAGAGCAGTGTAGGGGAAAGGGACCTGGGGGTTCTGGTGGACAGCAGGATGACCATGAGCCAGCAATGTGCCCTCGTGGCCAAGAAGGCCAATGGCATCCTGGGGTGTATTAGAAGGGGGGTAGCTAGTAGGTTGAGAGAGGTCCTCCTGCCCCTCTACTCTGCCCTGGTGAGGCCACACCTGGAATATTTTGCCCAGTTCTGGGCCCCTCAGCTCAAGAGAGACAGGGAACTGCTTGAGAGAGTCCAGTGCAGAGCCACAAAGATGATGAAGGGAGTGGAACATCTCCCTTATGAGGAAAGACTGAAGGAACTGGGTCTCTTTAGCTTGGAGAAGAGGAGGCTGAGAGGTGACCTCATTAGTGTTTATAAATGTGTCAAGGGGGAGTGTCAGGAGGATGGTGCCAGGCTCTTTTCAGCGACGTCCAATGACAGGACAAGGGCCAATGGGTACAAGCTGGAACATAGGAGGTTCCACAAAAACATTGGGAAAAACTTTTTCACTGTGAGGGTGATAGAGCACTGGCACAGGCTGCCCAGGGAGGGTGTGGAGTCTCCTTCTCTGGAGACATTCAAAACTCGCCTGGACATGTTCCTGTGTGACCTACTGTAGGTGATCCTGCTCTGCCAGGGGAGCTGGACTAGGTGATTTTTTGAGGTCCCTTCCAACCCCTAACATCCTATGATTCTGTGTGATTCTGTAGGTGTCATTAAATCCGTACACGAAGAATATCGCCTAATTAGAAAATATCCAAGTTCATCCAGATATATCCTTCTTTTTCAACACCACATGTAGCATAGTCAGAATTAAAAGACTTTCTTAAAACATTTTTCTGGGATTTTTTGACACCTGCAATCCAGTCAAAACGCCTGCAAATTCACTGTACCTCTGCTGCTGTGAGCTTGGATCATTTTGCATTGTGCATGTGTTTGGATATGAAAAGTATCCAGTTTGGACTGCATAAATAGATTATGCACAGATCAGAGCCTGCCTGCTCTGGCGAGTTTATGCTGCCCAGAAGTGCTGAGTTTAGCCCTGTTGGCAGAATGCACATACATGCATGTATATCTCTACATATATATATTTGCTTGTGCATATATGTACACATGCATGCATACATATATATACACAGGCAAGCATGTTCCTGTCAGGAAAATCCTAGATAGAAATAGGACAGTTTAAAATCCAGTGTGCTATCAACCAGCCTATTTCTAGCTGACAACCCAAGACAACTTTTTAAATCAGTAGAAGCAAAATACAACAATTACAGCTCTGAGGGAACACAGAACATGGATGTAGCCACAGCGCAACACAGAAATATCTGAATTCACATTAATTCTGAAATTAAGAGTGACCGGCGAGTTGGATGCGTGCAAGCTGCTGGTTTTTGTGAGGAAAAGCATCTGTTGGCTTGGAGGCAGCGACGTATGACTCCCTTTTCCTGCTGTGAACCTGAGTTGTTAAACTTGTGCAGTGCAACACTGTGTTGAGAGGGTTGTCAGCTTGCATCTGTGCTGATTCAAGACTTTCTGCCCCAAAACTGTGTGGTTGTCCATTGCAATGGGCTAGGATGCTCTCAGTGGGGAGTTTAAGACCAGGGCCTGAATGCTTATCTTCCCTGAGATATTGCTCCTAGCAGTGTCAGCATGCAGAACACGTGAACTGCCTGTCCCGGTTTGAGAGCACCAGGATAAAAGTTCTCTGGGGCTCCTGGTACAGGTGCAATCACAGTGGAGGATGAGGGAGCAGCTGAGCCTATGGGGAGGAAAGGATGGGTCAGGTGACCCAAATGAACCAATCACAGTGTTCCTTCCCATGGTGCTCAGTATATAAGTGCCCATGAGAAGAGCCCTGGGACGTTTTGTGCCTGCTTTGTTGAGAGGAGTGCTACTGGTTCCTTGTCATCTCCCCCTGTGCTGCTGGTGTTCCTACCTCTTGTTTTCGCATGGCACAGCTCCTTCTCTCTTTCTTTTGGACTGTCATTGGGACTCTGAGATCAGGCATTCATGTCTGCTGCTGAGTCCAGCAAAAAAGTTGGGGCTTTTTCCTTCTGCTCAGGACCTTATTGTCATCTGGATGCGGTGAGTCCTGTATTAACATGTCCTCTTGTATATATCTAAATATAGTTTGAGTTCTTCACTTTATTGTTAGTATTACTTTTATTTTTTTTTTATTAGATTGGTTCAAGATTTTTTTTCAACCTCAAAGTCTCTTTCACGTGGTTTCCCTGTTATCCTCCCCTGGGAGGGTGGTGGTGGGATCCAAACGAGCTTCCCTCAGAGTTTGGTGGCTGGCCCAGCCTTAAACTTTGACACTGCTGATGACTGTTTTCCACTTCTGCTATAGCCTCACATTCTGAGTATCTAATTACAATTTTAATTACTGTAGTTGATGAACATATGCTATCTGATGAAGGCTTGAATGAGACTGGTGGATTACTGTACTAAGAAGTACTTAAATAACAGTGCTGAAAGCACAGATTAACATTGCTTTCTTTGTTCCATTTTCCCAACAGTTAGCTACCTTTGATGCTAAGAAAAAGTTTCAACAGGTATGCAGTAGTCCTTCCTTCACTTTTACAAGTATTTTAAATGACACTGGTTGTATTTACCAAATCACCTGTAGCAAGTTGGTAAGAACTTGAGTGACCAGTGGCAGAAAGTCCCAGCAGATGATCCCAATGCTTCCTTTTGCTATTGCAGTGTATTCTCCACTTTCCTTTCCAAATCTGCATTTCATAAATTTTACAGAGTCAGGAATTTCTTACTGTCCAAAACTCACTTTTAGCAATTCGTAAGTAAATAATTTAGCCATTGATATTAAGTAATGTATTGCATGGTCCTTCACCTGCTTACTGTTGTTGCATCTTTAAGTGTCCCTTTAAGGATAGTTTTTAGGATCAAAATCTTAATTTTGATTTAAATTTAATTTTAATCCATTTAATTTAATAAATTTAAATTTGTATTCTGTACAAATGGAAGATAAAACAGCCCCACCAAATTCTGTATACAACTTAGCAGTCAAAGACCAATGCCTTGTTTACTAGGTAACTCTGTTTATAGAGTATTCATATTTTTAACACTTTATGAAAATCTGGCACAAAGCTGGCTTCCTCCAAAGGGTGATAGGGGTGGGAAAGGCTGAGAGGAGGGCAGGAAGGAAATTACTTACGAAATCATGGACATAAAAATTGGCATGCACCCATAGCACTCTGGGTGACTAGGAAAGGATGTATATCGATGCTAAGAATGTGGAAATGCTAAGGAAGCATGGAAAGAGCTTTTTTCCGTGACTAAGCCTAAACTCTGCAGTCTTTGAGGCTTTTCTCCAGGAGCCAACTTTCCTGTATTTGATTATGAATTAAATAGTTCTCTTAAACAAAACTTATTATGATAGCTCATGAAATAGCCAGAAAAGAAGCCTAAACATTCTCTATCATTAACATGAATTAGGAAGGGATTCAGAACATGTCTGTTATTTTATCATTGGGTCTACAAACCCTGTGATAGAAGACCAACCGTTCTTCCCAGAGAAACTGATTCATATTGATGGAAAATGCAAGACTAGCTGCATCTTTAGTTCCACTCAGCTTTTAAAGATCATAAACATGATTATAAACAAGCTGTACATCCTTCTTATTAGTAAGTTCTGGTTACTTTTTCCCTAGTCTTTAAAAACTGTAATTTGCCACTGTATATTGCACTGGGGAGTGCTTTTTTGCTGCTCGTGGCAGAGGGCTGCAGATCTGTAAACGGTCTGGATAGATTCAGCTCCTGTGGCAGCCTGAGGAAGAAGTAATTTTCACTTGTCATCTGTTTGTTGCTCATTTTTCTTAAACAGATGGTCACATTTCTTCGGGGTTTTTAAAGTGACAGATGTAACTTGGAGACGTTTCATTCTGTGATCTGTTTTGGGATTGTCCCTTCTGAAATAGCCTGGTTTATTTTCACACCAGGCATGCATTTGTGTATGCTTTTTGTTTTAACATAAATTTGAATTTTCAGTGGATCTTAGCATGTGTATATGTGTGGTAACAGATTCAGAACAACTGTCTGTGTGGTTGGGATCTTTATGGACCTGGGTGATAGCATACTCTAGGTGGCTTTCTAAAAAGAGGTCTTGGGGATGAGTCTTCTTAGAGCCAAATGTACTCAAGTAGAAATGGAGAGATGAGTGGAGAGAAGCAAAGGTTTTTTGCATGCTAACTGGCACCATGAAATGATCCCCCAAACACACTGAAACAAGTACACAGCAAAAACATGAAACTTTATTGTTTTCCTTCTTTGGTGGCTGGTGGTCACAGAACTGGGACAGATTCCCAAATATGAACCTGGACAGGGAAGCTGGTCCAGAAGGAATGGCAGCAATTCCTGGAAGTCCAGGACTTGCAAGCCTCCCTGGGGCTGTTATGAGTTTAAATTGTTACTAATTATGTGTAATCAAGCTTATCAGTTTTGTAATCAACCTGAATGGATGTGAGCCTTGGGATTTAGCTTAACATGGATAGCCATCAAGCAGCTAAGACATATAACTAGTGTAATTCTGATTTCCTGCTTTCTGCAGGGTTATGCAGGGCTACCAGGACGCTGTGGACAGAAGGTACTGAGAGAATTTCTCATGAGGCTTTGCTTTAAACTGAGGATTAGGCACTTAGTGTTGTGGTTTTTTTGTTTTTTTTTTTTATTACAGTACAGTCAACATAGGGCAATTAAGGTTAAATAGGAGAGGAAATATATTTCAGAGGTAAACAGATATGGAAAACACATTAGCAGCTAGTTGGAAACATGACTGATTTCTAAGTGTAAATGTGTGTGGCTGTAGGAAAAAAAGCCACCCATAAAATACAGAAGACAACACTGAAGATTTTTTTTTTTCCTTTAATTCTCTCTTAGGGAAAAATCTTTCAGTGCTGCTGTGATTACTTTGTACTGCTGAGGAACAACTGGTACCACAGTGTGTGCTCTGGCTATATTCCGCAAACACTGCTCCCTGGAGCACGATAGAACTGGGTGTGCTCCCTGCCACTGCTCTTTATGGTGTCTGGCAAAGAGCAGATCAGTGCTGCTGGCTGGGTCTGAGGTCCTACAGAGCTTCTACACCCACCATTAGTCATTCCCACCTCCATTAAACGCTTCTGTGGAGCAGAGAGAGTAGAGGTACACCAGGGCTGTTATTTGTTCCTAGGTCTTTTATCCTCCCCTGAGTTGAGGAGAAGCCTTCTGGCTTCTCTCACTGCTGGACAAATATATATAGGAATCAAGGAGAACGTGGCTGTCAGTCAGTGGAAAACTTCTCTATTATTTGCTTTACAGTGCTGACAAGTGAAGCAGAGGTTCAGAGAGCTTCAGTTCTTTGCATGTTCAAAACGTCTTTTTTGGGGGGAATTTTTTTTTTTTCTCCTCTAGAAAATCTGGTAATTGCATGAGTGACATGCTGTCTGCACTGATCCCCTGTGCCCTACTGTCAGCATGCACACATGTGCAGTCAGTGGGCTTCTGGTATTCTCTTTAGTGCACTGAGGCAAGGCTGAAAGTGCAAGTTGAAAACTGGGGTCAAAAGAGTCATGGAGAAGATTATTTTCCTTGAATTGGTGACATAAATACACCTGTAACAACCTCATTTAGGGCATAAATATATTGTCTGATGCTGAGTAATGCTGCTCGGCTTTCAATAATACAGTCCTGAAATATTTAACAGTCTGATTAATTCAATTTGTAGTCCTTTTAATGTTCATCCTCAGCATCTGTTCTTTGAAAATGCCCATTGAAATAATGTCATAGCCTAACAATTATGAACCAGAACTCAAGAATTCTTCGTCTCTGCCACTCAACTATGAATTAAGAATAAATACAGGTAGGTCATGATACATTTTGTGATTTGGTTTTCCCATCTGTATAAGAGCAGTAAGTATGTCGAATGACAGAGGGTACACTGAATAACAGGAATATATAAACATAGTACATGCTGAAATGCCATGACATTTACAAATTAAACTTGCCACTTAAGAGCTAGATACTTTGCTTATTAAAGATATTAAGACAAAACAAGTATTGTTTTCCAAAAAACCTTTGTGACTAAAAGCCATCAACATCATTATCACAGTATTACAGACAAGAAGACACATAATTTGAAGTTTAAATGATTGAAATAATTACAAAATAAATCAAAAATCAGTATTTATGGAGATTTCTAAATGTTTTATATGAAGTTTTCTTCTATCATTAGATATTTATATTTAAATATTTATGAGATTTTGTTCTTCCAGGAATACATGCCAAAAGGTATGAAAAGATAGTTTAATGTGCATGCTTGTAATGCAATTAAACACAAAATGTTCCTTTAACTGTTTTTTTGTTTATAATTTTTACTAGCTTTTCACACTTACTGTTCTCCTGTGGCTTCTTTGTCAACCACATATATTTATTATGTTTTGTACAGTGATCCTCCACTACCTTCATCACCATGATGGATAATTGGTAACTTGCTTGGATCTCAGTGAGAATGCTAATGTACTGTAAAGTATTAATTACACATACTAAAAGCTAGTATGTAAACCAGTTGAAAATAATTGGGGTTTGAAGTCAGATGCAATGTCAATATTTGTATTTTATTTTAGAGGGAGAAAAAGATTTTGAAGGAACTATAAGTAAAGAAATGCTTTTGATCCATTTGTTTCTTTCTCCCTACTTCTGTTGCATTCATCTAACCTGAACTCCTCACCAAAACAATTGAATAAAGCCAGGAAGAGCTAAATAACTGATCCAATGGTATTATGACAAGCCATAATTTATAATGTGCTGCTAAAAGTGAGTTATTTGTTTAGGAAAGAAGACAAAGGACTGCAAAAGCTTGAAGGTGCCATGGACAAAGCAGAACAGCGAAGACAGGAGCTGCTCCAACTGTGAGACTGCTTGTGGACTTGTTCGTTTTGAGCTGAAGTATCGTAAAAGGTACTAAATCTTTAGAGTGAGGAGAAGATATATGAAACTGAGCTGGCACA
>NW_009730130.1:20529-23228 GCF_000703405.1 Apaloderma vittatum | reverse complement strand
CGTCAGGAATTCTTTATAACAAACACATAAGAATGGGAAGAAAATGGCAAAAAGTTACTCCTAGAGCCAGTGAAAATGCATTAGGGAAGATATCTGGCTCACTGAATCTGAATTTAACTTTACAAGGAAATTAATCCAAACCGATAAGATCACAGACATTTTCTTGTAAGTTTTTTCATTATTTTTGTAAAAGTCATGTTTAAAAATAACCCCACTTGGATATTTAGACTATAAATGTCATTTTAGCCTGCGCTGGATACTAGAAGAGGGCAGTACAGCCAAACATTGTTAACCAGATAATTACAGGAAATTTAGGAATCATTTTGGTGGGATTTTCTGATAGAACTCTTTCTACTTTAGTTTCTTAATGCTTCTAAAGCTCTTTAATTACAAGGTCTATCTTTTCTAGAAACTCGGATACTAGGAATATTCCTGGATACCCTGGGCAAGAAGTAAGTGTAATGGGAGAGAAGAATAGGCCCATTTCACAAATCTAAATGTAGCTGAAGCACCGAATGACACGGAATGTGAAGTATAAGGAACAGGAAAGACTTTATTTAGTGCAATGTTATACTTGATTTTGTTCTCACTGAACTAAAGCTGAAGTGAGTTTTCCATTTCCGTCAATAGGAACCAGGGGAATTTGTTTTCCTGCAGGGAAAGCAAATATGGAATGGCTATGGAAGAAATTAGAAGCCTGCAAAACAAAATAAAATGCCGAAAGCAAGTACTTGAGATCACTACTGTGTTAACTTTAGCCTTCAGAAACAGGCAGTGAGGTTATGGCAAATAATTAGATAAATCCATTTTAATATTATCACAAGATGAGCAATAATTTAATAAACTGTTTCCAGAAACCTACCCCAAAATGTTATGCAACAATTTAAAATCTTATTTGTATTCATATTTTCAACAACTCTGAAAGCAAACAATGATTCACAACCAGAGTATTCACTGTCCACTGATCTGAGAGACTGTAATGTACCTTTTCCTTTCTTGAGGGACCTTTGAGGGATCAAAATAGATGGTTGATTACTCTTTTCTAGTACCTACAGAAAAGAATACCACTGAAGAGTAAATGTAAAAGCAAATCTTTTACTGGAGTTATGTTCATTACTGTGCTGCAGCCAAAATCCTATGATTTAAAAGAGGAGGGTTTAAAATGTTATCATCAAAAATATCTGGGCTATTTCTTTTTGCCTGCATACATCTTCATATATGTTCTTCATATATCTTTGTTGATGACCACTGCACACAGTGTGATGAACTCTAACCAAATAAGACTTACTTTCCAAATCTAGACTTAAATACCATGGTAATGAGGTTTTCTGAGTGATGCTTTCCAAAGACAGACAAAACACTCTTTTGAGAGTGGAATGAAATGGCAAGGGATTGCATGCTGGGTTTGGAAAATAGACAAAAATAATATTGTTTTACCTTGCAAATTTTAGGTTGCCACATCATAGAGACATAACATGTAATAACATAACTGTATTGTAAATAATTTAGTAAGACCTAAAGTACATATCTACTTTTAATTCTTCCCTCTTTGCTATGACTCCTCCTAACACAGGTTTCACAACTGAGTGTGTTAAGTTAAGCACACTAACTACTAGTGCATGATATCTCATGTTTTTTTTAACTGCCATGCAGTTAAATGTCTGGACTTTTGTTATTGTTTTTTGGATTTTACTGGTTTTGATCTTTCAGATGAATGTAGAATGGCTTTATTGTATGCTAGTTCTTCACTCTATTCGCCTTCTTAAACCTTTCATTTTCCTGAGCTGGTTTCTCTTCACCTTCTGCCACTGTGGGCTCTCCGCTCTATTCTTCCACAAGGAAATGTCTCTTCCTATATTTCCACTCCTTCCAAACCTCACTTTTCAAACTTGACCTGTGAATACAATACACGCTAACAATACAATGCAATCATTTATGTTAGTTAAGATCATAAAGTCTGACCACTAACCTAACAATGCCAGGTACATCACTAAACCATGTCCCTAATTACCATATCCACGTAGGCCCTGATGAGGTGTATCCACAAGTGCTGAGAGAGCTGGCTGACATTGCTGAGCCCATCTCCATCATTTTCAAAAAATCATGGAGAATGGGAGAGGTGCCTGAGGACTTAGAAGAAAGCCAATGACACTCCAGTCTTCAAAAAGGACAAGAAGGAGGGCCCTAGCAACTGCAGACCAGTCAGTCTCACCTCCACCCCCAGAAAGGTGATGGAACACCTCATTTTGAAGGTCATCTCTAACCAAATGGAAGAAAAGAAGGTTATCAGGAGTAGCCAACATGGATTTACTAAGGGGAAATCCTGCTTGACTAATCTGATATCCTTCTACAAAGGTGTGACCAAATGGGTAGAAGAAGGGGGAGCAGTAGACGTCACATACCTTGACTTCAGTCTTTTCAGGTTTTTGATACTGTTTCCCATACCATCCTCATAGGAAGATTCAAGAAATGTGGGATAGATATTTGGATGGTGAGGTGGATTGCTCACTGGCTCAACAATAGAGTTCAGAGGGTTATGATCAGCATCACAAAGTCAAGTTGGAAGTCTGTGGCCAGTGGTGTTCCCCAGGGATCAGTACTGGGTCCAGTTTTGTGCAGTATCTTTATCAACAACATGAATGAGGGGATAAAATGCACCCTCAGCAAGTTCGCTGATGATACAAAACTGGGAGGGGTGG
>NW_009730130.1:387-20519 GCF_000703405.1 Apaloderma vittatum | reverse complement strand
GGCCAACAAGATGTTGTTGCCGAGCCACACGATTCATCCTTTATTCACATAGTCTTCATCATACCCTAATTCTCACGCTATGAAAGATACTAACATTAATACTGAGGAGACCCTCATGAAACCAACTTGAGATGTTGTAGATGTTGTCGTAGACCTTGGAGTCCTAGTGGACAGTAAGATGTCCATGGGCCAGCAATGTGATCTTGTGGCCAAGAGGGCCAATGGGATCCTGGGGTGCCTTGAGAAAAGTGTGTCCTGCAGGTCTAGGGAGGTTCTCTTCCCCCTCTACTCTGCCCTGGTAAGGTGAAACCTGGAATACTGTGTTCAGTTTTGGGCTCCCCAATTGAAGAGAGACAGGGACCTACTGGAGGGAGTTCACTGGAGAGCTGTGAGGATGATTAAGGGACTTGAACATCTCTCCTATGAAGAGAGACTGAGAGAACTGGGGCTGTTTAGTCTTGAAAAGAGAAGGCTGAGAGAGGATCTTATTAATGTATACAAATACTTGAGGAGTGGGTGTCGAGGAAAGTGCCAGTCTCTTCACAGTGTTTCCCAGTAATAGGACAAGGAATAATGGGTGTGAGCTAGAATATAGGAAGTTCCACCTCAGGAGAAACTGCCACCTGAGGAGAAACTTCTTTACTGTGAGGGTGACAGAGCACTGGCACAGGCTGCTCCAGGTTGTGGAGTCTCCTTCTCTGGAGACTTTCAAAACCCACCTGGATATGTTTCTGTGTGGCTGCCCTAGGGGATCCTGCTTTGGCAAGGGAGTTGGACTAGAGGATCTCTAGAGGTCCCTTCCAATCCCAAACATTCTATGATTCTATGTCTTTTAAATACTTCCAGCAATGGTGACACAACAACTTCCCTGGGAAACCTGTTCCAATGCTAAATCAGATACTCGTTCCTCTCCCAACCCCCCTACTGTCTTCACATCATCTCTGCCCAGTTACAGATCATGCTAACCCATAGCCATGCCACGAGGTGAGGCAGAGCACTGACCGGGGGACCTCTCCTTCTCCACAACATAATAAACCAGGATCAGGTTCACAGTACCAGCTCTCAATTGTCACAGTTTAAACACTATTCCTACTAAAACAAACATATGTAGATGCTTTGTCCCTTATCCTCACATGATCGGTATCTAGAACAAACATCCATGGCTCTCACAGATATAGCTACCCACACAGAAAGCTCTCTTACAAAGTTCTATGGGCTGCCGAGGTTATTCTCCAATGTTATTTGTCTATTTTTTTTTTTTTAATTTGCTATGCCTTCTCTGTAAAGAAAATAGCATTTTCAAAGAGCCCTAGCACAGGATTTCTATTAAAAATAATAAATGTGAAGGGACCATTACCTTGGTGTTCTTTGTTCTGAGCTTTCCACATGGATTTTTATTTCTTTGCCTGGGATACCATTAAGCAAAATTGACTACTCAGGTGACTATTTGTGCTATTTGCTTCATGAAACCCTAGGACAGAGATCTTTCTTGCTCGTGATGTTTATTTTCACGGGATTACATCACTCATGCTGCTTGACATGCTTTATGCATGGCTCAGAGAGCACTCCAGGAGACAACTCTCCAAGAGGCATGTGCTAATATCTACAACAGTTTCATCTCACAAGGGTGGTTGCATTTGTCTGCTAGACCATATATTTCCTACAAGAATATATTTTCTCTCTGATACATTCCAGTAACAGCAAAATAAACACCTTGTGCACTATGTTGGAGCATTTTAAATGAACACACATATATGGGGAGTTTATGCAGTGCAGTTTTTGTACCCCTGCATCCTCAAAGTTGTTTAGTGTTTTCAGCTCCCTTTGTTTTTCCATTCTCTATAGCAGCTGTGAGCCGTTAGCTTCTTCTGCAAGTCCTTGGAGAGGTCATGTCTGCAAAGCTGTTTGCAGGACCCTGACCCCAGCAGCCCCTCCTGGGAGAGGAACGCGTTATGTATTGGGGCAGGCAGGAAGGTGTTTTGGGGGAGTTCTATAGTCTAAAACATGAAACTGGGAAGCAGAAAATCTGTTAACATTCTTGATTGTTATGTACCAGGTACAATCCAGCAAATTATGGCTTTAGGTAAGTTATTACCAGTTTTTGGCCTCTCTTTCCTTATCTGTAAGATAAAGTTTACATGAGATGTTCCTATGGATAGAATTTGAAAGTGTGGAATGGTTGCTTTCTGCCAGCTCTTCTATAAAGAAACCTTTTTACTGTCAGTTACACCTGTGAGGAAAGTACTTACATACAGGAGAATATGTACATATTCAATGTAATACTCTTGTATGTCCAGAAAGACCAATCTGTCTCTGTCTCTGCTTTGTATTCCTCAGTTCGAGTTTTTTGTTATTTAAATTATCAGTTTCTGACTCTCCTTTCTTTTCCTTACTGTCTATCACATATTGGATATCAAAGCTGTTGGTCTTTGAAACCCTGCACCGCCCAGTTTCTATGATCGTGGTCTAGAACAAACCAGCAAACACAAAAGAAAAGGTCACTCCTTGGTTGCAGAGTGCACCAAACCTCCTCCACTTCCCTAACATCTCCTGCTACATAACAGCAGAACAAGACACAGTGCCTGCTTCTTAATCTAAGGGGTGTATGAGATCTGGAAAAATAAGGCCTTGGGGTTCAGGAAAAGATAAGTTCATATGGCCAAAAGGCTATTTCATTAACTCTTTTGGCTGCCAGACCTGTTGCTGTGGAAATGATAGCTGAGATGTTGCAGGTTTTAGATCCATCTTCCAGCTTGAGTTAAGGTTTTCCCCTGATGAATCATAAACTTGAAGCTACTGAACAGAAGGAAATTGGGGTTTAATCTTTTTATCCACTAGCAGACATCGCTCTGTTCTAATTTTTTTTGCATCCTTCTCCTCAGTGAGACTATCAGGCCAGAGAGGAAGCTGGGGATAACAACCATTCCCAAACTTTCCCCTTGGGAATGCAAGGCAAACTGGAGACACATGTCTGTAAGTGACATGAGACTGAGTTATGAGCATTAGGAGCAAATGGGCCGGAAGGATCAGCTGATTCAGGAAGGTGCAGGAGGGGATGGGCTGTTGGTGAGCACAGGGGTCTTAAACTTGGTTTAAGGTGGCAGGCGAGGCTATTTCAGAGTTTATTTTTGAAGTTATGTTATTTGGTTTGGAGATTTGTGTTTCTCGGTCAAGCAGAAGTTAGAGAAGCAACTAAGAAAATCGTAGTCTGCTCTGAACAGCCGTGTGTGTGTGGTAGCACTGCCCAGAACCGAATGCCATTTATTCCAGCAATAATGTATTTCATCATATTAACCTGCCCTCAGCAATGCAGGAGCAATTCCTTCCATGATGGAGGCAAAAGTTACAAATGGGTCAAGCTGACTGATGTGATGACTGGATGAGAAAATAAGACGGAAAGTTGTTAACACAGATACACAACACATCTTGAAGGTGTGCAGAATAGCCATGGTCTTCTGTAAATTTATCACAACCTGTTCAACTGAGAGTTGATAAACAGCTAGTGAAAATAAAGCTGCATTAAGTGATTCAGCTTTTGTAGGAATATAGAATCATAGAATGCAATGAGTTGGAAGGGACTTTTAAAGGTCTTCTAGTCCAACCCCCCTGCAGTGAGCAGGGACATCTTTAACCAGGTTGCTCAGAGCCTCATCCAACCTGAACTTGAAGGTTTCCAGGAGTAGGCTTCTACCACCTTTCTGGGCAACCTGTTCCAGTGTTTACCACACTCATTGTATAAAATTTCGTCCTTATATTCAGTCTAAATCGACCCTCTTTTAATATAAAGCCATTGCCACTTGTCCTGTCACAACAGGCCTTGGTAAAAAGATTGCCCCCATCTTTCCTGCAAGTTCACTTTAAGTACTGAAAGACCACAATAAGGTGTCTCCAGAGCCTGCTCTTCTTCAGGCCAAACAACCCAACTCTTTCATCCTGTCTTTGTAGGAGAGGTGCTCCAGCCCTCTGATCATTTTTGTGGCCTACTTCTGGATCCAGTTCAACAGGTCCATGTCCTTGTGTTGAGGGCTCTGGAACTGAAGACAGTACTCCAGGTGAGGTCTCACCAGAGCAGAGTAGATGGGCAGAATCACCTCTCTTGATCTGCTGGCGACACTTCTTCTGATGTAGTCCAATATAAGCAAAATGAAGGGTATGCAAAGTGATCAGAGCTGTATTGATGACTTCTCCTTAAAGGACTGTCCTCTGTTATTCATTCAGGAGAATAGGAGTGAGAGCTATATGCATTTATACTGTAGTTTAATAGTAGCCTTAACATCTTCATTTCCCCTGTCTTAGTGAAGAAAAGCTTAGCCCATAGCCTGGCCTCTCTCTAAATGTGTAATGGGTGAATATGTGAGAGATTTATAACAAGCTTGCTTGTGAGTCCTAGTCCTGTAAATATGAAATTGTTCAAACAGCAACTGTTATGGCTAGTCACACAGAAACATATGCTGAGCTAGGTGATGATTTCAGAACCTGACCTTCAGAGTTTTTGTAATGCCTTCTCTTTTTACATCTGATATTTGTGGTTACATTGGATTATACTAGTTTTAGTAAGTTTTAAGAAGCCTTTTAGATGGAAGATGAACTTAATTTCTATTTTAACTACAAATGTCTTTCATAGGAATATTTTCCATGTTGGAAAGTAAATTTTTTCAATGTCAGGAAAAGCCCCATACAAGTCTGATTGTATTTGTTATAACACAGCTTTGCTTCAGTTAATTTCTCAAAGCACAAAATAGATAATGCTGCATTAGGAATAGCTTTTAGATCTTTCATTGACATCATCATGTGGTTTTGGGTGTTTTTCATTCCATATTTGAGCTGCTGTTAGAAAAAAAAATAGTTTCTGAAGGGCTTTTGTCTGGAAGCTCTTGCTGAAGTGTGTTCTCTGTTTCACAATGATTTAGATTTTTTTGACAATGCATTCTATGGCAAAGGCATATTTTAATCTCTCCTTCAAAGAGGTGAAACTGAGGAATAAAAGGACCGTGGTGGGAAAAAAAGCGCCACTGCAGTGGTATCAAAAAACCACACCAAACTCCCTGAAATTTATGCTCCAGATTACTTAACTTTATATAACCCGTTCTCCCAGTTCTGCCAATCAGATCTTCAATCTGGTACTCACACCAAGAGGTTCGTGCTTTGTAGCTGACCACTGAGACCCTGCTCAGAATCACATGAGGACTTGTGTTCTAGGAAATCCTTTAAAACAAACCATAAGGGGAGTTTTCATATGAGCTATCCACTGGGTGGCAGAAGTAGATCAGGAAAAATTTACTCAAATGTTAAAAACGTAAGAGGAACATATAAATCTAGCCACCATTTAAACTATTTTGTAACGGCACTATATGAATCTTTCACTTGAGCTGGATGTACTTGAAAATAACGTGTATTATAAGATAATATACTAGAAAAATTTTTTTTAGTCTTTTCCCCTTTCTATAAGTAAGCAGAAGTAGACTTTTGCATGCCTGCATTTCTTGTCTTTCTGTTTTTCCTCACTAACGATAGGAGAGCATTTTCAGAGGGAAAGAGGACCTGGGTTGCCCTTCCTTGTCATCCTTTTCTTCTCACTCTTTTTGGTGGAGGCTGCTGCTGCTAAACCTGGTGGCTTTCCTGTTGCAATGCTCCCTCCTTGAGCAGAACTTGCTGCTTTGGAAAAATGACACAAGGAGATATCTTAAACCTTCATCTGCTCCAGCGTTGCCATAGCTAAAAGAAATTCATAGACTCATAGAATCATTTAGTTGGAAAAGACCTTTAAGATCATTGCTAATATGGAGAATGTGAAAATACCTTCCCAAGGCATATGTTCCTAGGTGATCCAGATCCTTCAGCTGATTGTTCTTACCAGTTGCTGTCCCTGTGTCTTGCCTGATTTTGTATCTCAAGGCATATTTGCCTGCTTAAGGGACCAGTTGTAAAATAGTGAGCAACTAGTTAAGAGAATTAGAGAGGAGTTGATATATTTAATAGCAATTAACACACCCACTCCAGTATGGTTACTAGCCTACAAGTTTTAGGTGTGTTGAAAATGGAAATGAAGGGGACAGAGGTTATGGACCAGTTGACTTTGAAGGCAACCAGGAAGTAAATTTTTCCCTTCAAAATTTTAATGATAAAAATTTTAATGATAAAAATAAATATAAACCACAGTCTATATGTTTCTATATGTTTCCTTTTGTATTTGTAACTCTGTCAGAAGCAGACCAGCCAAAGTTAAGATTGTGAATCAGTACGCTTCCCATGTGCTTGCCTATCCTGTTAAAATAAGTGAACAAAATTTCTCTTTGGAAAATAATTTGGCATAAATATTCTATCCACTGTAAAGCACTCAAATCCTAAGGCTGATGCAAAAGATTCTGAGGATTTATAAGAATGTACTGTCTTGGTTTACTTCCTGTTTTGTTTTGTTTTTTATTGTGGTGTGGTTTTGTGTTTTTTGGGTTTTTTTCCTAAATGTCTTCTCTCCAATATGTGTGAGAAAGAAATAATAATAGTGTTGTCACTGCATAAGATGCCCTGGTGAGGCCACATCTGGAATGCTGTGTCCACTTCTGGGCTTCCCAGTTTAAGAAAGATGGGGAACTACTGGAGAGAGTCCTGTGGAAGGCAGCAAAGGTGACTGGGGAACAGGAGCTTCTCTCTCATGAGGAAAGGTTGAGAGAACTGGGACTCTTTAGCCTGGAGAAGAGAAGGCTGAGAGGAGACCTTATTAAAGTCTATAAATATCTAAAGGGCAGGAGCAGGGAGGATGGAGCTGGACTCTTTCAGTAGTGCCCCATGACAGGACAAGGGACAATGGGCACAAGCTGGAACACAGGAAGTTTCATTTAAATATGAGGAAGAATTTCTTTACTGTGAGGGTGACAGAGCACTGGAACAGGCTGCCCAGGGAGGATGTGGAGTCTCTGCCTTTGGAAAATTTCAAAATCTGCCTGGATGCAATCCCATGTGATGTGCTGAAGGCAATCCTGCTTTAGCAGGAGGATTGAACTAGAGGTTCCTTCCAACTCCAACAATTATGTGATTCTGTGAAAACTCCCTCTGTTCCCCCTTCTCTTTCTGGTGCTCCTGGTCCCTTCCACTTCCTGGGCAGGGGAAAGATGCAGTAAGCAGAACAGTTAGTCCCCATGAATTTTTTTTGTCCTGGTAAACTTCATATCGAAGAATGCTTTTATTATGTGGTTTATTATTCTGAGACTGCGGGGACTGTGGCTCTTTGAAAAACGTACTGCCTAGCAGGTGGGCAGAGCATGTGGTGGAACGCATTTTGCTCAGCATCTGGAGGATTATGTCTCACGGTGTGTAGGGCGATTGATCTGGAATGCATTTCATTTACAAGGGTAGTTCTCAATAGCATATTCCTAGCATTCTTTCTTCAGAGGACAATGAATGCCAAGGCATAATAACTAAAATGAGGTCAGCTATATCAGGCCCAAGCTATTCGACAGCACATTCTGAAATCTCTACAATGAATTGGATGAGGGAAACAAACTGTTGAATCTTGTTCTGGCATTAGTCTACCTCCTTTTTAAAAAACTAATTATGACAGTATTATTTCACTTTGAATGCCACTGCTAGATGTACACAACACTATGAAAGTTTATGTGTTTTTTCTGACCCATATGGTATAAATTTTTAGACAAAACTGCTTATAGCTATATTTTATCTAACCTTTGAGTTAAAATCTGAAGATATGATATCACTGAACACGCATGTTGAAATACACCAAATTCTGGATTCTATAAAAATCTTATACGCAACTTGCTTTACCCATATTTAAAGATCAGTAGAAGTTTCTAAATAAAAATAAGCACTCTGCAAAGAGATGTGATTTATGCAAATAATGTGCTTGTTACGTTGAGGTTTTTTTACTGAATTGTAATAATTCTGGTACAAAGAGGCAAGAGCAGTGGGGGAAAGAAGGATGTTTGCCATTTGTCTGTATGTTTCTATGCCAGATGTAAAATAAGGAAGCTAGTCTGCTGGACACACTCACTGAATGCTTGCATATTAATCAGGTTCAAATTACTGGCAGGAATACATTCTCACGGACAGTCTTTATTATAGGAGTTGTGGTGTGGTGAGACCACAGCACTGTTCAAAAGAAGCATAACCTCTTAAGTATTCATGCATATCTTACTAGATTTATTGATTAGTTTTAGATTTAACTTTAATATTTTATATGTATACAGCATTGTTAGTATAATTTATCAGATCACCATGTGTCATGGTTGTCACTTAGAAAATGCCTAGTTTTAAAATCTGGATCAATATTGGAATATTTCTGAAACACCTCAGAAAATTAACACGAAGCATATCTTGTCAAAATTTAATTTTAATGATGTATAAATGCTCATCACAAAATTTACTTAAAGTAAAAGGAGCACACCCATTTAACAAATTTAAAAACAAAGAAAAAACCCTTGAAGACAATATATACACAAGAAGAAAACTCTGGTATTTGATTGTTTTGTTTTGTTTTCTTTTTGATTTTAAAGATATAGCTGGGGATACTTGGAGTGCCCCTAAATATCGTATGATGAAATATGTTTATTTTTCACCCTTGATTTCTGAAGTAAGGAAGATTAGAATTTAAGACACACTACACTCAGTTATTTGGATGGAGATATTTTTTATTCATGGAACACACAGAATTATCTTTATTATACTCAGTGCTATTTTTCTTTTTGTTCCCTTCACTATTTAAAGAAACAGAAGAAACTTAAGACAACGTTTAGCCAAACTGGAATGGCATTAATTTATACAGAAACTGTACATATTACTCACAGGCTAATGTAATTAGCCCAGAAGAAGTTATGGTTGTAATGACATTGTATGATGCTGCCATGGGCTTTGGAAGTGCAGTGGTTTACAAAACTGCTTCTAGTAACTTGGGCATATACATTTTCCAAGGAAATGGTCCAGATTTTCCAAATAAAAGATGTTGAGTGGAAGGACCAGCTAGGGTGTGGGAAATGTTAGCTTACAGAGCAATTGAGTAATGCTAGTTGGACCCTGTCCCATTCCCCACTGACCTTTCAGTAAAAGAACCCTGAGATGACTCAGGCTGCAGTCCCACCTTGGCACCTTGTCTGCCCTCCCTCCCTTGGGAGCTGCTGAGAGGTTGCAATGGCAGTTGCCTTAATTTGGCTCATTCATAACAGCATTTTGATGTTTGGTTTTTGTCCTTTTTTTTTCAGCTCCTATGCAAAACCCTCGCTTCCCTTTCCTTGGGTTAAGGTAGAATTCAGTGTATTGTGACATAAAACTACACGCTTTCAAAAAGAAGCTCCTTCTCACTTCTCTTCCTTGCTCAAATTTGTCTTATCCCATTTTTGTTGAAAACCAGCTCAGTGTCACACAAAACGTAATCTGTCATGTTATTCTTGTAGGGCAAAGGACAGTAACCAGTAATGATGACAAGAACATTGATATTGTTGCTTCATTTCCTAAGCTTCCAGAAATCAAATTCTCAAAGATACTGGAATCAGATATTATGCTAGAGTCACAATTTTATTGCATTAGTTTATTGCCGAAGCCTGTGTAATAACAGGATGGGCATGATTAGGCTTCGAACAGTAGCACTTGAAACTGCAGAACTAGAGAGAAAATTCATGCCTGTTCTCTGGACTACCCATGGTCCAGCAGACTTGGAAAGGAGTAAGAAAATTATTGAGGCATTGCAGCGAGCCATTGGGCAGCCAGCAAACCTTGAGGCACTGAGTCAGCGTGTCATTTCAGGAGCCTGTATTTCCTCAAATGCAGCTCAATTTTATGTCCTCTTCCCTGATTTTTTTCCTACTTTTCTCTCTTGCTTTCCATGTTTTCCTGGCTCTGTGTTCACATTTTAGCTCTTGAAAGAGGAAGAGGAATAATCCATTTACTTAGTGGGAATTTGTGTGTTAGGCAAACTGAGAGTGAACACTTGCCATTCCTGGAGAGGCCACAGGTTTGATGTCATGGGGTTTTTCCAGGTATCTGTGTTAAAAATGCCCATTGAATCTTAGACCTGCCTCAAGCATTTCTGTTTAACTCAAATTTGTAATATCCTTTGACAAAAATCCCTATTATCTAATTGTGGCAATATAGTTATTCCCCTATTTATTACACTTTGACAGCTCTCTTTATGTTCATTAAATTAAGTGAATGGTTGACAAATTGTTAGGAATAGAAGCATTCAGGATAAAATTAACTTACCATGGCTGTTTCTTGGAGCTGGCAAGAAGAGCCTAGTAAAAACTAAGGGCTTGAATATCTAGTATTAGGATAATGGAATAAGAATAACCCCCCCATGTTTCAGTTATAAATTAATAATATTCTCTTTTGTGCTGGAAATCATGAGTTGTACTTTATTCGATATAAACTTATGGATATATATGAAGTTTCAGTAGAAAATAAATACATAATATCTTAATCTGATGGATTGTACAATGTGATGGGATTACGTTTTACAAACTTCTATTGTACTTTAGTAATTTTAAAAATTTTGTGTGGAAGTCTAGGCTGTGAACTAAGCAGTTTACTTACATAGCAATATAATGCTACTTTTCTCCCTCACTTACAACTTACAGATATTTGAAAAGCCTGAACAAAGGCTTTTTATGTTGCTTGGAGCCCTGTCCATCCAAGATGACCTTGAAACTGTGACCTGACCATCTGGCACAAGCAGTCACGGTCATCTGCCCAGTCAGGTTCAGCATTTGATTATTATTTTAGCCTGTACTTGGACTGAGACTGATGTGATCCAGCTTGAAATTCTTTGACTGTTTCCATTTGCTCTGTGGACTTTTCTTTAGAGGAGACAGAGTACAGCCGCTCAGGTAGAAACATCTGACTTGGTCAGCTGAAAGCCTTCTCCAGTGCTGTTGAAAATCTATTTTACAAAGTAACTGTCATTCTTAGAAGTTATCCTAAGTTAGGGATGAAGTTACTTTCACTAGGTCTGTAATTGAATCTAAACGAACAACCACTTTTCACTTTCCAGCATTATCGTGTTATTTGAATGCATCTTTAGGCAGCTTGTGAATTCACAAATGTCCTTGGAGTCATTCCAGAGCCTGTGGTCTATGCACTTGTGAGTTCTGTATCCAGTAATTAAATTTCTGACAAAAATGGAGGATCTCCATAGTAATAAAATAAGTGAACTGTGATTCTCTAACTTTTGGCTTTTGAAATATTTTGTTCTGTCCCTATTGAACTTCACAATTTTTTGATTTTTTTTGAAATGCAATCTTAACAGAAGACTTTGACTTACCAGAGGTCTATGGCAAGTAGCTGGAATGATTCAGGTATAGCATAATTTAGAAGTTCCTCTTTCCTTCAGGATTAATCTTTCTGCTCTTCTCAGTCCAGAAGAGGAGCTTGTATTTTGTGCTCTGTAGAAATCATGTACAAAGCAACTGCAGAAGTCACTGTGCCCTTCTCACACACATAGGAACTTTCCATTATTTTACTCTCCATGTTTTTGGACACGAGGCTCCAGCCCACCATCACTGACTTTTTGTCCCAGGAAAATTATATGATCCTTTGTAAATGAGAATTATTTCTTACAAATTTAAATCCTGGCTCTTAAAAAGTTTTGGAGTACTTTCCACTTCTACCAGATGTTCCACTCAAGTTTTATGGGAACAGATGAAGTCATTTAAGGATGTGAGGATGTTTTTTGATCCTCAGAACTTGGGTTATACTCTTCACAAACATCTGAAATGTCCCTGATGCATTCAAGAGTCTAAAAGGAATTCTGCACCACTGAAGCAATCCATAGGTTATCACAACAGCTGTTTTTATTCCCTTCTCCAACTCTGAATGATAATTCAACTTGAAGGATATCCACATACTGGATGAATTTAAACCGTAAATATATTCTGCTCCTTACTTTTTTACCAAAGTGTCTCTTGTATAATAAGATGGATGATCTTGGCCTTTCTGTAAATTAAGACTTTTGTAAACAGAAACCTTTATGTTCCCTCATGTCTCTGTCAGATGTTTGATACAAGTGTGGAAGGTCATGGTAATTGTTGCATCAAGCCATCCTCTAGCATGAAATTTAATTTCTTTTTAGCTATATGTGATATGCTAGGAAATACAATAGGAGTGATGCTGCTGCATCCCATCAGTATTGCATGAATTATACTTTACTGTTGCTCCTCATCATATATGCCTACCTCTTCATTATACTGGAGAACACAAGGCACAAAATTCCTCTATTCACTTCCTTTAACTGCTTTCTTGAGATATTTCTGATGGGTCTGTTCCTAGATATATGTATGATTCTTTTTCTGCTCCACTATTTTTGAGTTCCGTCTTTCTAAGAAACTCTGATCCTCTTGCCCCATTGTACACTCTCCCCATGACTAACTTTTATTTTGGCTGCATTTTCTCCTAGTAAATCCTTATCCTCAGAACTCAACTGAAGAACTGGGACTGCCTAGGTCCTTTGAAAAACTACCATCAGCCCTTCAGTAACAGCAGATTTTCTTCTTCTGTAAGGTGAGAGAATAGGCTGTTCAACCATCTGATGCCTCTGAAGTGTACTGCACCTGTAAATACCATGTGGCTTGCAGACAGCTAAGAAACAAATTTTGTCACTCATCTGGCCAGTGACATTTTCGAGAGATTGCTGCACCTTGAAGTCCTTTATTATTTTCCAATTACATTGACAATCACTCATGTTTTGCGTCTGGAAAAAAAAGTGCTTCCAAGAAGTTTCCGTGACAGCTTCTGTTCATCGCTTGCAACTCTTGATCATTATTTTATACAGTCTTCTCTTTCTTTGCCCAGGAGTCATTTACAAAATGACTTCTCACTCAAGCTTCAGAGGCCGTCTCTTCACAGAGTCAGAGAATCACAGAATGCTAGGGGTTGGAAGGGACCTCGGAAGATCGTCTAGTCCAACCCCCGTGCCAAAGCAGGATCACCTAGAGTAGGTCACACAGGAACGCATCCAGGTGGGTTTTGAATGTCTCCAGAGAAGGAACATGACTGCTGCAGGAATTGCCCAATCAGCCAGTTGTCTGCCTGTACATTCTGTCTTCTGCTTGCAGTAATGATGGCAAGCTAGGCAATTATTAAATGCACACTAGGTAAGTTTGCATACGACACCAAATTGAGCAGGAGTGTTGATCTGCTGTAGCGGAGGGAGGCTCTGCAGAAGGATCTGCACAGGCAGAATCAATGGGCCAAGGCCAATTGTATGAAGTTCAACAAGACCAAGTTCTGGGTCCTGCACTCGGGTCACAACAACCCCCAGCAGCGCTACAGGCTTGGGGAAGAGGGGCCTGCAGAGAGGGACCTGGAGGTGTTGATGGACAGCCGGCTGAACATGAGCCAGCAGTGTGCCTAGGTGGCCAAGAAGGCCAACGGCATCCTGGCCTGCATCAGGAATAGTGTGGCCAGCAGGAGTAGGGAAGAGATCATGCCCCCTTGTACTTGGCACTCATGACACCATAGCTTGAGTACTGTGTTCGGTTTTGGGCGCCGCAACGTGAGAGAGCTGTTGAGGTGCTAGAGTGGGTCCAGAGAAGAGCAATAAAGCTGGTAGATGTCTAGAGAACATGTCCTATGAAGAGTGGCCGAGGGAGCTGGGATTGTTTAGCCTGGAGAAGAGGAGGCTGAGAGGAGACCTTATCACTCTCTCGAACTACCTGAAAGGAGGTTGCAGTGAGGTGGGTGTTGATCTCTTGTCTCAAGTTACTAATGATAGGACAAGAGAAAATGGGCTCAATTTGCACCAAGGAAAGTTTAGATGGGATAGGAGGAAAAATTTCTTTACTGAAAGAGTGGTGAGGCATTGGAACAGGCTACCCAGTGAAGTGGTGGAGTTGCCATCCCTGGAAATGTTCAAAAATGCATAGATGTGGCACTGTACAGCATGTTCTAAATGCTGTTCAGTTTGTCAGTTTTTTAATGTGCTAGATCAGAAGTCCTAGCCTTACCTGATGTACCTGTTTGTTTCTTTTTTTTTTTATGCAGAAGTCACTAGCCATAACTTTTATGAATGGCAGGGCAGCATTTCCAGGCAGGACTGAATTTCCTTCTTGCTGCCCTTATAATTAATGCAACAACAGTGAAAACAGATTCACAGAATCACAGAATAGTTTCAGCTGGAAGAGACCTTGAAGATCATCGAGGCCAGCCTTTGTCCCAGCCCTATCAACCTACTAAACTATGTCCCTCAATGCAACATTTACCTGTCTCTTAAACACTTACAGGGATGGTGATTCAACCGCCTCCCTGGGCAGCCTGTTCCAATGGCTGACAACCCTTCCAGTAAAGAAATTCTTCCTAATATCTAACCTGAACCTCCCCTGGCACAATTTTAATCCATTTCTCGTTGTCCTATCACTCTCCACTAGAGAGACTATACCCACTCCTGCCTCTCTACAACCTCCCTTCAGGTAGTTGTAGAGAGCAATGAGGTCTCCCCTCAGTCTCCTCTTCTCCAGGCTAAACAGCCCCAGATCCCTCAGCCTTTCCTCATGCGACTTATGTTCTAAGCCCCTTTACCAGCTTGGTAGCCCGCCTCTGTACCCTCTCCAGCACCTCGATGTCCCTCTTGTAGTGAGGGGCCCAAAACTGGACACAGTACTCGAGGAACAGCATCACCAAAGCCGAGCACAGGGACATGATCACCTCCCTGCTCCTGCTTACTACACTATTTCTGATACACACTGCTGAACAAAGTATTGCTTTGTGATGGTGCTTCCTATAATGATTATTATATAACTTACAAGGTCAGAATCAGATTTTGGCACCTGCATGTTATCGAGCTGCTGTGAGTTAATGATCACATCACAGAAAAAATCTTCGGTGTTAGCTAGTGCACATATATTGGAGATAATTTTTGCCTACAGTACATCTAAATTCAGTTCTGTGCTTCAGCAGATCAATATGGATTATACTAATTCATGAGAGAAGTAAATAGCTCATGCTGTGGTTTACAGGATGCCTGAGCTGCAGGACAGCAGTTGAATCTGGAAGTTCCCCACCCTATGTACTGTAGTATTGGAGTTGTGTGTGCAGCCTTCTAACTGTGCTAAATCCTACTTTTGTTCTTCTTTGAAAATTGGAATGGTTTTACCTATATGACCTGACTACATGCAAACGATACACATGGGACCAGATTCTGTATCCCGAGTCATACAGAATATGTTAGTCTGAAAATGTCTGAAGATGTAGATGAGCCTACTGAATTAATATAACATTATGAAGTGAAAAGATGGAAGCCTAGCTCTTACTAACTATTTTTTGTGTGTGAATAGAAACCTGCAAGATTTCTGTAAAATCTTGTGAGTCCAAGTAGTTTTTATTCAAGTTCAAAAATTTCTGTGCATTTTAAATGCTCTTGTTTTCTATGTCAATTACTATAGTTACTGAAAATCAAACGTACTAACCTATTTTGAAAGACCCATTTCAACCACGAGGGCTACTCACATTATATAACTTCATTCCAGATTTATATTATCAATGAAGGATAAAGATCTAGTCTAAATGTTCTTACATTTATCTTGCAGAAGTCTCTCTCTCTTCAGTATTTATGACAGGGCTCCATCAGTGGACACCTAACTTAGGTGTTTGTATGTATTGACCAGAGTGCCTACATTATCATCGTTAAACTATGAAGAGTTAGCACTTTAACTATGGAAATACAGATTTCCAAGCATCAAGCTTTTTTAAGCAATGGCTTAAATTACTGAGATTGTGGAAACTTCTGTTTTGCAAATCCTGGGCTCTGACTATTATTTTCCAGTTGTTTATTTCTCTTGCATTAGTTCTAGTTTCTCTTTTCCCAGCCTCAGTCCCTTCTCATCATGACAATGCAGAATTCATTTCAGAATCTTGCTATGCCAATATAGTAAAGCAAAGTATATTTATTGGAAAAAGTGATATAAAACTTTGTTATGCAATTAGGTTGTCAAACTTCTGCCCCTTAAGAAACAACCTGATCTTGCAGAGATGATTTAAGAATGTGTTGTGGTTGCTGATGGCAGAATTAAGTATATGCCTTACATTGCTAGTTTTCTATAGCTTAAATTTTAAGTGGTGTGGTTACTATAGCTCCTCTATTTATCAGGATTTCGTATACAGCTTAAAATTGTCTAGAATGTACCCTCATTAGAGTGTGATCCTGGTGTCCTAAACATAACCTAAACTCTTACTAAATATTGCCCTTCACAGAAAGCACATTTGTAAGTACACTTCATTTATTAGGCATCTGCTGAGGTGAAAAAAAGTATTGTTAATTACCAGTAGTGGGACTGAAAATTAATCCCATGGAAATTATCTATCATACACAGGTGTACATTGAGCTGGTTCAGCATCAACACTTGTCTCTGAGCTTACTGGTTCCTGTCTGGCTTCCTACTGTTTATTGGGTGATTGTAGGGATGGCTAAATGTATAGAAATCATAGGCACAGAATTTCACTGAAACACCAGGGCAGACAAACCTGAAAAGTAGGAATTATATTTGAAGCTACCAGAAAATATTCTTAAGATTGAATGTAAAAGTACTATCAGCCTAGCCTTCTACACTGAAATGTCACTATTTTACATCTGATCACCACTAACAAATACAGAATTTGATGTAAATCTCTCAAGATTGCATGACCTGAACACTGTATTACATTGGAAATAATCTAAATACACGTATGTTTTAATCATTATGCAGAAGATTTATGAATTTAAAAGTTGCTGTTTCATGACCAGTCTTTCATCCCTACCACTTCCTCTGCTCTGTTTGTCCCACACCAAAGGGCATGGGAGTGGGACTTGTGATGCTTCTGTGAGGGGGATTTGTGGCTAGTGAAATGGGTCTTGGGAGAATTGACCTTCTTATGACTTCTACAATGGTGAGTCATGCTACCTCCATGACTCACATCCTCAGGACTATGCCTTGCAACCACTGGTACACACACCAACACACACACCATGTAAGTCTTCTGAGTAAAGCAAGTCATGTAAGTCTTCTGAGTAAAGCAAGTGTGCAAGTCATTACAGAAGCAGATCTATGCAGTAAAGACTGTTTGTTAATATGCATTTGATCTTTTCCAAACATTTGTCTTCAGTTAAGACAGCAGAACTATCTGCCCTTTAAAACTTCACTGAGGAAAAACAATGGCAAAATTAAAATTTTTCTTGAGCAAGGAAGAATAAGGGCTGCAGAATGTGATCCTTATTTCAGAACGTCCTTTTCTTAATCTCAGTCAGTATACCTTGGATCTTCAGCATGTTTAGGTGATATGGATTTAGCTCAGTGAGCTAACTCCTAAGAGTTTCCACAAGGAAAGAATTTTCTGTCTACGTAGACTTGGCTAGTGTAACTTGTTTGTAGAATAACCAGAAAACTTCATTTGAAACCACAGAATCTTGAGACAAAGAAAGACATCTAGAGCTTTCACAGTGTGGGAGGAGGATGACACAATTTCTGATTGGCTGAAGCAAGATGGGAATGTTGCAGAGACCTCGAAATGAGTAATTTGGATGCAATTCATGCTTACTCTGCATATTCATTTGATTTCTCTTTCATAAGAATGTTTGGTGGTTTTCTTCCCTCTTCAGAAGTGCCATCTAGGAATTAATATCAAATGCTGTTGATAAGTAATGAGCTAATAAGAAAATCACAATTTTCATAATTTGTTGTAGAAGAGTCTTAATGGGTTAGTAAACATACTAATGGCAAAACAATTATCTACTGGGGCCTGTGTTTGCATCCACTTTTGTGCATCATTTCTTCTAACATGACCAGCCTGAGGGCTGACAAGACTTACCTTCCTATCCCATTTTTTTGTCTAAATTAAACAAAAAAAAAAGATTAGTGAAGCCTGAGTGGTAATTCATGGATTTAAGTCATACAATAGCTAGTTACCATTGAGACTGTTGCTTTATCACTGTATTTTTTCAGGCTTAATTATAGATTCTATTAAAGGTAAAGTTTATACATATAGCATTATAATGTATCTAAGTTCATTTACAGGTAACAGATTTCTTAAACAGATCATCATCAAGACTTGCAAATTATATATATTTAAGGAATCACAATACATTGGCCATGAATGGTGAAAAAATGTTAATGCTGCTAATAATTTCTTCATATAAACAATGGTCCAGAGGTGCTACACATTAAAAGATATTGATTCTATTAGATGTGGCTTTTTCTATTATATTCCCTGTCCATTGTATAGTTAAAAGGTTGTTTTTTTCTTAAACTTCTTTAGCTAAAACAAGTATTGTCTACTCTATGATAGTTCATATATAGAATCCCCTAAGCATCTCTCTTCTATAGCATCTTCTTTTAAATAAGAAAAACACACAAAATACGCACATGTGCATGTCTTTAGGTATATTTATACCTATATATAGAGTGAATGAATTCACTGACAGAAATCAAACTGCATCATTGCAAACTGAGATATATGTTGCTTCATTGTTAGCTGCTCAGTTTTCTGAATGTGTGATCAGAGCAAGGATGGGAAACAAGGAATTGCTATCAGAGATGTTCCTGTCAGATTTTTCCAAACAATGCCTGTGTGGGATGTGATTTAGAATGAAAAGCATCTTTTGATCCTTTGCTGTGCTTGGACAGGCAGATACCAGCAGAGTTGATCTCTTTTAGTGTGTATTTCTTTCTTATTTGCACGTAACTGGAAGGTGATGGCTCTTTCTGTCAAGCATGGAGATGTTTGCCTGAACTTTGTCTCTGTGTGTCAGCACGCAGCACAGACACCTACTGACTTGTTAATTCAAAAAACTCTGCTGTCGTTTGGCGATCCTCAGAAGAGGTTACGTGTTAAAGCATATCAGGATTATGCTTGAACCCAAATTTGTCTCCTGGCTGAATGAACTACACAGACACAAGTTTTTACAGAGGAATGGGTGTAAGGCAAGCTGGAAAGATCTGTGGAAAGAGAAGCTGAGGTGTCTTTGTAATTGCACCTTAACTACTAAGTAGTTAATTACTTAACTACCAGTAGATGAACTGGTCATGGGTACTGCTATGCCCGCAGTACAAATAGTTTTAGAAAAGCACATTTAGCATCAGGAAAATAAGCTGGCCTCAGATCCTGAAAATGACAGTGGCAGAAGTGTTGAATATGAGAGCAAGGAGCCTCTGTTTGGTACTGCTGGCATTCATAACCCATATTGCTTTCTAACACAGGTGTCTGTTCTATCTAGGAGAACATGTATGTCATTTGAAGAGCTAGTGAAGCTGCATATCCCTTCCTCAGGCCCACATTAGCCAGGTGTCCAGTCTGACAAAACTTGCCATTTCTATGTTATTGAACATTTTTCTCCTTATGTGTTCCTTCACAGGAGGATAGGGCCCATCTAGCACAGCTCTGAGGTCTTCCTCCAGGACCTTCACAGACTTGTTGGAGAAGAGGTGAGGAACATCACCTAGGTATGACCTATGAATAAAGAACAATTAGGGAGTCATCCCAGAGGTCTTAAATACTGCTTTGCCTGCACCAGGCAGGATTAGATCTATTCCTCCACCACAACACCTTGCAGTGTGTGTTGGCCAAAGGGCTGAGGAGGCAGGAAGCATTTGGGTGACAAGTGTTTTTGCATGGACGGAAAAAGAGCTTCTGCATCCAAGCTCTGCTATGGGTGACAGTGCTGCAGATGCAGATGAAAGGGTTGTGTAGTAATCAGTGGAGGCTTGTGGGACAAAAAGTGTGAAACCACATGAAAGGGACCTAGAGGAAAGCTAGAGAGACTTTTTATAAGGGCATGTGGTGATAGGACAAGGGGCAATGGTTTTAAACTAGAACAAGGTATAGTAATTATGTTAGACACTAGAAACATGTTTTTTACTATGGGAGTGGTGAGACATTGGAATGAGTTGCCCAGAAAAGTTGTGAGTGCCTCATCCCTGGATGTGTTGAAGGCCAGGCTGGATGGGACTTTGAGCAACCTGGTCTAGTGGAAGGTATCCTTGCCCATGGTAAGGTTAGAATCGTAGAGCAATTCAGGTTGGAAAAGACCCTTGGGATCATCGAGTCAAACCATTGACCCTACACTACAAGGTCACCCCTAAACCGTATCACTCAACACCACATCTACGCAACACTTGAACACATCCAGGGATGGCGACTCAACCACCTCCCTAGGCAGTCTGTTCCAG
>NW_009730130.1:0-369 GCF_000703405.1 Apaloderma vittatum | reverse complement strand
ACTCTTTCCGTGAAGAATTTCTTCCTAATGTCCAGCCTAAACTTGCCCTGTTGGAACTAGATGATCTTTAACGTCCCTTCCGGCCTTAACTTATGTGCAAGAGCAGTGCTGAGGTGCGTGGCCAAATAATATCTAGTCTGGCAGTAAGGTCCACAAACCGAGTACTTCTGAGATGAAAGGTGCATCAGTACGAAGTTACTCCGGTCTACCTCTTGCATGAAACGATTTGCTAATCCCAGGTGCAGCCCGGAGTTCGGGATGCTTCCCCAGACCGGCGAAAGCCTGTCCCAACCCCTAACCGGGGACCGGGTGCGATGTCGGGGAGCCTGCACTTTGGGCAAGGGGCAGACGAGGAGCCGCAAAGCGCCG
>NW_009730129.1:0-502 GCF_000703405.1 Apaloderma vittatum | reverse complement strand
CACCACCAGGCAGAGCTCTCCTTCCAGCTGCCAGTCCCATCCAGGAGACCCTCCCCACTACAGCCCCAGCCTCAGGGTTTTCACAGCCGCTCTGCATGTCTTCTTGGTTCCAGCAGCACTCCTGCAAAGGGGCCCAGGGCTCTTACCACTGGTGGTGAGCTCCTTGATGGTCGGCAGATCCTCGGGCCCCAAGGGGTTAAAAAGCAGGTACTTAATCATCTCTGCCCTGCTGCACTTGCAGCACCTGGGCAAGAGGTGCTTGTCCTGCAACTCTCCTCCTCCTCTTCTTCCTCTTTCTCCCACTCCCCTCCTCCTATCGCTCCTCCTCCTGGCCACTTGCTCATGCGTGTGTCCAGGCCAAGTCAGGGGTGGAGAGAGGGAGCTGCGGTTTTTATGCCATTGTCCCACTGTGACATCACACCGTGTCATACAGAACCTGCCCCTTCACAGCCCCACCCATAGCACCATAGAATCATAGAATCATAGCATCGTAGAATCGTAG